>NC_054550.1:26815244-27115244 GCF_017654505.1 Polyodon spathula
TCTCAAACTTAAATGTCTCAAAAAAGTTCTGTGGAACAATTTCCTTCATAATGTGTCATTTAACCTTATTTCTACAGAATATGCACAAATTACCAGTCTGTGATCCATTAACCACGGTGACCTTTGTTCTTTGAACACATTTCTAATTATAACAAATAAGTGGAGTCTTCAGCCTATTTTTACAAAAGTTATTTTTTAAAGTGGCGGTTGGGGGATTAAAAGACAGCTGTCCTGTCGTCTTTGGAGCAAGTGAGTTGTGGTGTTTCTTAAAATATAATTTGTATAACACTAGACTCATTCACATTCAAACTACTCAGGTTATAATTGTCAAATATGTGGTTTTGGACAGATTACAATTAAGAGTTTAAAATGAGTGGATGATCACTGGTAATTTATTTTATTTTTTTACTGGTAAAACATGTTTACAAGTGTACAGACATGACCCTTTCTTGAATTTGAAAGTGAATTTAGGAAAAATGTATAGAATACGGTTTTAACAAGGACATACTGAATTAAATTACCACATTAGAGGAAATTCATTTTGACATTTAGCATAGGTCAAGCTGCCTCTCCTAATACAAGTCAAATGATGGGTAAAGAAAATGTATGCTTTTCTTGTATAACAGTAAATATGAAACCAAGGTTAAATTTTAAGTATACCGTGCATTATAGAACCCATATATCTGCATTAGCATTATCTATGTATTTCTTTTGATACTGCAATACTATGTATTATTTGTATTTGGATTGCAATTCTGTCAATACTTACTGTACAACATTCACTAATAAAAGCCCACATACTATAATGATTACTGTAACTTTAATGTTATTTTTTGTGCGAATTAAGGAGCGTCAATTCATGTTTTTTTTTTTTTTTTTTTTTTCTGTAAACTTAATCTGGGGCTCCAACACTGACTTTGCCATCAGCTTATTGCCAGATAGTAGCTTTTTATCCCTACAGTATTCCTTTATAAGAAAGCTGCAAGCATAAACTGCTTCCAATAAAGATTTACCGACAATAATATTTGTTAATCATTATAATTCTGCACACACACTCAGCCTTGGAAGACTAAAGATGTCTATAATTATTATGGATAAAGACGGTCTTCATCTTCATTAAAGAGAATCTGCTTTTTTTTTTTTTTTTTTTTTTTTTTTAATTTTTTTCTATAAAATAATTTTTTTGGAGACTCTGTAACCTGCAGCTCTTTTACATTTGAGATACATCCTTGGATACCCTTAAAATTCCCCAAGTAGCAAGAGCTGCCGTATTTTCAGTAACCCACATCAGAGCTGACACTTGAAAAATGGTGAAATTACTGAAGGTAGTCCAGCCTGAATAAGGACTACCTTATTAGTTCAGGTACTTGCATCTCCCTAATTTTCATATTAATCATGTGTCCATCTCGTTCTGAAATAAGACCACCATGCTATACGTCAGAATTTAACATGTAAGTAAAATTTATAGGGCTTCAAATCCCACCTGGAAATAATTGCACTGAAAGACAACTAAGACTGGTTTTATTACCCCTTATGAAAATATTAAATAAACTATTCTTTGGATTTCATTTTTATGTACCTATAATATAAATGCTCTGTAAATTTACTTCTGACCTTCATGCTTAAGACTTACTTGGAATTAGAGTTAAAACCCATTTAACATTCCTCTCAGATAAAACATCTATATGTAGTAGGATTTAAAAATTATTATATTTCTCATCTATTTTTATAGATCACCCGTGCTGGAGATATAGTGTCTCCTAAAGCACCACCACATCAATTAACTGTCAGTGGACACGAGTGCTTTGTTTAAATGTTAAGTAGCATATTAAAATGACAGTGAAATGGTTCACGGGCGGTAATCGGGGGGCTGATTATTTGCCCCAAAATCCAGATGCTGATTAAATAAGGATTGCATTAATCTAGCATCATATGTTTCAATAGTGTAAACTTAGTTCAGACAATGTGGAACAATCTTACTTTGTACTCAGTCAATAAACATAAAAACATTATCGCATGTTAGCTTTTTAAGACTTGTAGGTATGACTTAGGTAGAATTTTTATTTTTTTTCTACTTAAAGCATTCTATTATAGACACGGACAGTACAGCAAATTATCACTGATATTTACCAAAATAAGATTACCTAATACAAACCCGTTTTTTGTTTGACAAAACAAAGCACTAAAACAGAGATATTACAATATTAACACCCTACTCCAGAACATATTTATTGATAAAAAAATCTAATTTTTTTTATTATTTTTTTTAACAAAAAAATGCTACAACAGTATTTCACAATATGCAAATATTGAATGCCTTTAATGTTCATTGTTCAATCATTATTCTCTTATTTCAATATGTTTAATGCACAACATATTACTTTTGTAAATGTTACCTTATTAGCCAGTGTGGATTAAACTCTCTTTTGTACATTAACTGAATTATCAGGGATTGCAGAACCTTCCTAGCCCATTAAAGCCTTTGAGTAACTGAACGTTAATTGTTCATTTGCTGACTGCAGCAATGCACAAGAGACACCAGAGCTGAGGGAGCCCATTCTTTCTTATTAATGTAATATGTAGAACTTGCTGCTGCAACACTTAATGCTCACAGCACCAAGCCATTTTTAATACAAACACTCATTTCCCTGCCTGCCCTTATATTCCAATATAACGCAACATTAAAACAGTATGTACTCAGGGGTATGCTCCCGACGGCTACATAAGCAGTTCTGGACTGCACGCAGTAATACAGAAAAATATTTCAAAATGTACCAAGAATGAATAGAGTTAACTTTTTGTTTTGTTTTTAACAATTATGATCCAGATCTTTTTTTCTTTAACATGATCTTCATTGCTCACATACCTCAAAAAAGATTTCCTGTGTGTGTGTGTGTGTGTGTTTATACATATACACATTTATTTTATTTTATATTTTTTAATGAAACCTGTTGTGTACCAAAAGGTGCAAAATCAGAAAAAAGGGTCATTTAGGTAGACAAATGTGAATAATTGAGGAAAATCTATTATAAACCAAAACGTTTCATATTACAAGTCCTTCTTTAGCTGGGTGGAAAAGGCAGTGCTGTAAGCTGTTATAAACAAGTTATACTAGTATTTTTAAAATGCATTTTTTATAGGAAAGCCATTCATTTAAATATAAACTGGATTTGCAATAATGTGTTTTTGAAAAAAAGACGCATTTACACATCTGCTTAAAATGCACAGACTAATTATATTAAATGAGTGGTTAATAGACGGAACTATTTGTCCAATTTTCCTAAGTACTAACAGACAGGGAAAACAATTTCAAATGTCCAATGTGACTTCAAATTTTTTTAGGTTAATTGCATTTGTTAGAAATTCACACACGTTTAATTTAAATAGAAAACAGAAAGATGAAAGGAATCGATTACCTCATTGGCCAATTCCAAAAGGACAGGGGCAGTCAGATTTTTCCTCACTTCACTCAGGTACCTAAAAAAAAAAAAAAAAAAAAGACAAAGCCAAGTGGTGTTGTAATGACAAGGGTAGACCAGCCTAGACATGTTAATGTCCCTAATGACTTTGCCCTTTCAGGCAGATGGTATCCTTAACCTGGCTACAGAAGACACATGAGTAAAACTAAAACTACTCTCTTGGCACAAAAAAAAAAAACAAAACCAGTATTTACCTACTCCAACAAAAACAGACAACATACATCAGAGTCTGATACATATCTGGCTTCGATTTATAAAACTGGGTTATGTGTACATTATCCACTACCTGTACACAGAACAGGAGATTAATAGACTAGATAAAGACCTAATATCTTATGCAAAAACACATTGTGCTTGTTTTCAAAAACTGCATTACAGATAATAATAACCTAGGATAAGCAGAGACCACAAATCTTTAGAGTAATAAAATGAAACATTGACAATTACGTCATGTTGTAAATTAATCTTTGGTTTTAATGACTGTTGTATTACAGCTTCCCGACATAAACAATAAACACGACATGTTTCTACCTGCCAATAAGAATACACAATACCTTCATTAAATCCTAATACTGTACAACAGTCATTATAATTTAACATTCAATATTAATTTGTACAGTATATAACACCTTGTATGTTTCTATGCAATTTAACATTTACCTGGGTTCTTACAGATTTTTGTTAATTTGGCAATTATAAACACATGCAATCAAGTTTTTTGAATGACCCTACCTTTAATAAATTTATATTCTTACCTTAAAAATGAAAGGCTGTAACATATCATTAATAACATTAGTAAATTTGGATAAACCTAGTTAATGTACTTCTTCAAACTCTGTTTTTCAAGTGAATGAAACAAATCGTGGTACACAGAGCCATTGAAAAACAATGTTCCCTGCTTTATTAAAGGTGCAGAAATAAGCTTAAGCTTAATGACAAATTCCACTTGAGATTTCTAAAAATAATCAGAAAATATATAAATCTGTTAAAGAAAAATAATACCCATCACCCAGGTTTACATTCTTTAAGAGTGGTCCATTTATTAAGTCCTGTGGTACCCTCTAGTGGGATAGGTAGGTCATACCTTTGGTAGTAGTTTTCAATGGCCTCTGCAGTGTGATGCCTTGCATGGCTTCTTTTGATTCGTTTCTGAAATAGCAACACAAGATGGTAGGTCAGCTTCTCAATGAAATACAGCATTTGTTATTTAATATTTTTGATTGTCAAACCATTGAAATTGTAAAGGCTGTGTAAATTAAAATGACTGTACTGCTATGCGAAGGCAACAGAGAGGTGCATTACAGTATATGTAGAAGCTGGAAGGGTCATAGTAATTGAATCTCAATAAGTTTGCTGAGGGTTACATGAGTCAAAGAAAAAATTGTACTCTCTTAGCTCCCATCCCCGACATCAATCTGATTCTGACCTATTCCACTGTGCCCAACTTTTGCAATTCAGTTGCCACTTTAACCAGGAACAACATTGCTTAAAAACAACTTATTTAAAAACTACAAAAAGTAATTCTATCAGGACATGCTACATGACTGACACCTGTCATCTCATGATAAATGACACTATTTTCTGCCTCCCTTGCCTTCTGCCACTCCAGCACTGGTCATTTATCATCATCCCTGTCAGCCATGGAAAGCGGCAGTGACAGTGCAAGTCAGCAAACATTTAGCACATGGAACCATGCAACACAGGGAAATTATTATTGTCAGAATAATAATGGTTTAGCATAATTTATTACAAGTCCACCAAATAAGCAGAGGCTAGATGTTATTAGACAGATGGATGGGAAGGCTTGGCAGCCATCCACTGAGACTCAGGCGGTGCTTGATGTGGAAAGGGGAACATCCTCCAAACCAATCAGAAAGCTGGCAGTTCAATTACAAAGAAATAAAGGGACATTCATCATTCAATTAGGCACCTGTCAGCCTTCACAAAGGAGAAAACTTCTAACCTGGTACTCCTGGGAGAAGATGCTCAGCAGAGTGGACTGCGATTGACTGGAACAAATAAAAGAAGGACAAAGTTAATTACTAGAGTGCATTGCAAAGAAACAAAAGAGGGGAGCTTCAAAGCTAGGTCTGCTGCCCTGTAATCTACAAGAACATGAAAACAAGTGTGCAAAAGTTGTTCCAGATGAACACCTCAGACAAAGGATTCCTGCCGCTAAGGTTCGGGAAAGGGGTGGGGGCAGGGGTGATAGCGGGGGTGAGGGGATGAAGGGCAAGTACAAATACAGGAGGAATTGTACTATTACAGCACTCATCTTGACATGATGTTTGGGCATTTCTTTTACTGGTTCAAAATCCATGTCACTAGCGTGTCGTTGAGTTAAAAGGCAAAATGAGCAAGGAAAACAAAGCAAATTTCTATTAATAATTAATGGGGTTCAATTCCATTAGCAGCTGGAAACATGCTGCTCCTTCATTGGCAACATACTGGGATTCATTTTGTTAGCAACGAGGGAACCTCTTCAGTTGCTGTCTCATATTCTGGGTAGAAAGTTAGCTCTGTCAGAAGCAGCATATGGGACCACTGGAACATTCCCACTGAAACTGATGTGCTTTGAAAATGGAAACTTTCACGGCAGGAAGCTGCGATTCCCTTGAGTCGGTCTATTCCATGGGTTGCCATAAGCTACATTCATCTCAGACTTTACTCAATGTCAAACACCTGGCACTGAAGCAACCTGGAAAACAGGCTTCTCAAATGGGAATTTTTTTCCTTCTTTGAATTACAAACATTTAAAACTGTGGCAGATTTCTTTCTAATTGGCCTACAATAATGTGCTGCTACTGGGCCTACAATCCCTTGTGGATATATCTAGCTCATAGCACTTTCAACAGATTTGGTGTTAATTTTATTCAATTTTAATTTTTTTTAACTTGACCTGCTATGTGTTAATGATAATAAACAAAGTATTTGTTTACGTAAATATATATACTATTCAACAATAACAGTTTTATGCCACGTTATTTCAATTAAGTCTAAAATTAAAAATGTGCATTTCAACATAAAAACAACTTTAAAACTAAATAAATTACTGACTTTCAATTTACTTACCAGTTAGCATGCAACTTTTGCTCTACATTACACACATTATTACAAAGATAAATTGCTTCCGACATTTTTCATTTAAAGTGAATCAGATTATACGTGTATAGGGTAAGGCTCCCAAAAACAGCATTAAACCTTCCGCTACAGTGCCACAAGAAATTGTTCATATATGAACGATGACATAATGGGGACGTCAGACACCCATTTTAAGCCTTTTTAAACAACCATTGGTTGCTCACCAAAGGACTGACATATCCAAAGGCTCCAACAACCAATCAGGGATGGTTTTATATACTTTCATAACAAAAGTAAAGTTAGATTGACAGCAGCACTTTACGAGTAAGTCTTACTTTAATTTGATATTTGTCGAGACATTCGGCAATCACAAGTCAAGCCTACCAGAAATCCCACTAAACCGTCCAAAATGTTTATAAACCCAAAAATAAATTAACATACTAACAGTGGTGAAATATTCACAAAATAAACCAGGGATGACTCTCCAATCAAAATGCATTTCACCAAAGCCCCAGGCCAAGAGAGATCGCTTTTATTATAAGGTGCAATATTTCAGTATCTTAGGTTTCGGTTTCAGTTACTGTATATACCAGGGGTGGCCAAACTTCTTGACCCTGCAAGCCACATACCAGAACTGTTTTTTAAAAAATAAATTATAATTTGTGTGTGTGTGTGTCATTCTATATATATATATATATATATATATATATATATATATATATATATATATATATATATATACATATACACACACACACACACACACTGTATGTATTATACCATATTAAGGCGCTATTATTATTATGATGATGATGAAGCAAAATACGATAACTGCCCTGATTTCAACATAACATTTAAATATGCATTCTCTAGTCTAGCACCAAAACTCTAATTTTATAAAAATATTCATTCATCTGAATAAGGATGTTTGCTACAAGCAATATCCCATGCCATACAAACCTCGATTGAGTCGTTAAATCAGCTTCTTTACTGAACACTGAAAGGAGTGTCTGTTGAAAGAAGCCAGCAAGTCTGATCCAGGAGTATATTCAGAGACAAATGTGTTGCGATTAGTTTCATAATGACGTTTGTGCCTGCTCGCCTTGTACAGACTACAGTGTGTAAGTGACGTGTTACAGATGAGACACAGGTTTACACTGTTTTTAGTGAAAGTAAACTCTTTCTCCCAGTATGGTTTAAAGCCTCATACTTCCGTTTATTGCTCGTGGAGGGTTGCTCAATGCCAACGTCTCCATGAAATGAACGAGCACTTAATTAAAAATTATGAAATTTACTTTCAACTGCATACATACCGGCTTTCACACAGTGATCGAAATATACATGCGCCAAGTGATGAAATTTCCTTGCAGTGAACATGCAGGCTCAAAGAAACAGAAGAGAGAGAAAAGCAGAGAAGAAATGTTTACTTTCTCTCTTCATTTATTATTCTTTCTTCAGTTCAATCTAGCCGCAAAGTGTACATCACCCAACATTTCACCAGGAGCCGCACTTGAACTGCCCAAGAGCCCGGTTTGGCTACCTCTGGTATATACCATGATTTTAAAGTGCAGCATTACTGGAGAGCAAACCAAATTGCTTTACATGACCATGAACGTTTACCAACCCGAACTATCAAAGGGTTACAACTACCTCTGAATTCCTGGCTAGTGAACGAACCTTCGAACATAACCCTATAATTTACTGTAATAAAGCTGCAGCCTCTCACACACTAAATTATTAAAACTAATTGTAGCTAACAAAATTATTCCATAAATCCGATATATTTTGCACTCCCATTCGCTATAAAAATCTGGTATTACAATAGGTTAAATAAAGTTCTCAGTTTGCATGCCTTGCTTTCCAGGCACTGTGTTAACTGCTTTACTTCATTGGTTGTTTCACCCCAGCAGTGTGTTCTGGGTTAAAGCATGGTACTGGCTAAAAGTGTGTCAGTCAAAAGAGAAACAGGCGATTGGTTATTGATAAGAAAGAATCCAGTGAATGGGATGGGGACAATTTCACCCGCCAGGTCTTGATTAGCACCAGATATGATGCTTTAAAATGAAAATATATCTTTACTATAACACGCGTTTCTTTCAGAACTGGACATTTGAAGGGAAATTCCTCCCACTGAAGGTCACACAATTACTGGTACAAAATACTTGAACAGGAATAGGCATTGATGAACCAACCTTTCGTCTACTGCTATTAGTTAGTGGTGTTCAACATTGGATTAATGAACAAAAGACTGCAGACAATTTAGTTTATCAAACTCAAGGACACAATAATAAAAGGAATTCGGTGTCTCAGAGCATCTATCAAACTTGTAAAACATGTCTCGTCCCTAACAAACCAGCACTCCTGCTTTTATTGTTCCCATTTCGATTGTTGCCACTGCCATCTTTGTATCTTGCCAGCTTGTACTATAACAGTGATACATGAATATAACAGGTGCAGATGGGCACAAGTTACAGATGCTGTCCATCATATTCACCTGGAACCACCTTACATTGCAATTGGATGCATACTTGTTTTCTATCTAATCAGAATAAACATTCCAATATTATTGGGAATTATAAAACAGTGGATTTTTTTTTTTAAATTTGAAAAATGCAAACACAGCCCATTATAAAATACACTAACAATTATTATTTTTTTTTTTTTTAATTAAATACTGTGGTAGAACCTGAAATGTTTTTCAACAAAACCAGCATGTTTTTCTCCTATTTTTCTTAATGAAACATTTCATACAAAATCTTCCTTTTCTGGGTCTATTCAATACAAAACCAACATCTAAATTGACCCATCTCCCTGACTGGATCAGCAAATAAAATAGGAGTTAAAGGCTTGTTATTTCACGCCCTACTAAATAAATACAGAGTGTAATCATCTTTCTATTGCTCTGGTTTAACTCCACTCGGTTCAGAAGGTTAAAAGGTGCACAGTGATGTAATTTCCTTGACAACATTATCTTTCTCCTGCATTGACTTTCTCCCCTTTAATTCTTACTCCTCTCCACAGGAATAATCCTTAAACGTATCTGGTGTGTGTGTATGTATGTGTGTATGTATGTATGTATGTATGTATGTATATATATATATATATACACATACATACACATACACACACATATACAGACACACACACACAATCTTAGCCATTTTTGTACTTCCATTTGTTGCATATCTCAAATGTGCAGTTTTAAAAGAAACATGTGTTACAACTGACCATGTATTTGAATTTTAAAAACATGGTATCTGGTACTACTTTAGGTTAAAGAACCTAAAACTTTCGTTTAACCTAATGTAGTACAACATATGATTTTCTTAAATTAAAATACATGTATGCTATAGCATGTTTCTTTAAAAAATGCACATTTGAGACCTATAAAATGAATAGATTTGCACTGCAAAGACATTTTCTGGAAGTATTTTGCTATAATTACCTTAACCATACAATGATTCCATTTTTGTTTTATTTACAGGCTGGCCTACAGGCTGGCCATATATATATATATATATATATATATACTATATATATATATATAAATATGTGACATGTGTATACTATATGCCGAGCATTAATGGGAGGCTTTAGGACCCTGATGATACCCACGTACACTTCATCATAACAAAGGTAACAATCAGTTAATTGAATAATTAATGGGTAAATGCTGATCAGATGCAACTTTGGGGAACAAAAGTTGGGGAATAAAAAGGTCACAGTATGTGTGTTCGGTGATGAGTGTTGAAGTGGAGAGACAGGAGAAAACTGAACAGTGGAAAAGTGAGTTGGACAAAGAAGAATTTTCTGATAAAGAAACAAAGGTATGGGTTTTGACAAGTGAAAGTGTCTGGGCATGGTGGATTTGGGTTAGGGTTACTCGTGTGGAATGGTTTTTAAAACAGCTGGGAACAGGCTTTAACCTGCCCCTGGAGTGAGTAGGCATCTACTGTGCCTGTTTTTACGGTTTACTTAGTGTCCAAAGAAGGGCTAGGCTTTGTTTTGTTTGTTTAAATCAATGTGCTAATAAACTTATGCCACTGCGTTTAAACAGCAGTTCCAGTGTACAGTGTCTAATTAAAGGGACAGACACTTGTCTGAAGAACAACACAGACAAAAATACACGTGATGGATCTGAAGAGCTATTTTGTTGGATGTCTAATAAGATTAAATCAATGGATACACAATTCATTGTTTTACCCTATTCTGGCCTGGCATCAAAGCCGGATTGGAAACCAATGTAAGACTCTATTTTGAATATATAATAAACACAATGTGTGGAACTGAAAAAATAAAGAACAATTAGTAATACAGGTATGTTAATGTAGCATTACTAATTAACTACCAAGTACATGTATCAACTTTCACGAGGTAGGTCTAGAGGCTATTTACAAATAATTACATTTTTAAAAAATGGTTGTAATTTACTTAATGAAAGCCACCTGGCTAATGACGTGCGTCTCATATGCTGCAATAGTAGTTAACATTTGGAGGAGTTAAATGTAGAAAGTCGTGCATATCTAGGTTCTTCAGGGCATAAAAGCAACTGAAGCATATCAAATTTTTACTAATGACTTTGAAGTTTTGAGATCACTGAAGTTATAACGTCAGCATTTTGACAACAGCAGCCTGTGCATCTTGTAAAATACACACACACACACATACACACTATATATATATATATATATATATATATATATATATATATATATATATATATATATATATATATATATATATACACACACACACACACACACACACACACACACACACACACACACACACACACACACACACACACATACACACACACATACACACACACACATATTAGTCATGTGTTGACAAGCTTTTCATTTAATATATTTGACTGGTTTCACAGACCCCCGATCAGGACTAGCCTTGGAATTCCATGCCTAAAGTAACATTTATTAAATAGATTATCCAAGATTACTGGTAGCGCTAATCAGTGTTTGTAAACTAGCTGTTAAGAGTTAAAAATCCTTAATCCCTGGATTATAGTTGTACTGTTGCGGCAATACATTGAAGAAAACCTTCTACACATAGTTCTGATATAGTCAAACTACATTATACCAGTATATACACTGCTTGTGTAATACAATGTGCTGCCCTGGCTCAGACTGACCAAAAACAATCCCATATGACTTCTTTAAAAATTGCCTTTGCATTTAATGTTCTTGCCACTGCTTTTTGTAATACCTCAAGAAGAAAAACAGCAATTAATGTAAATTCACCATTATGTGCTGGACATAGTGATTCACTGAAATACTTTGGAAATGGTGGTACTTTGAAATCTCTATATTTGGTTACAAAGAAAGTATTGTATATGACGTAAATCAGCGAGCGATGGCAATAAATATCACCTGCTCGACCATTCATCACAAGTTACTATTTCATGCTCAAACGATTACAAGTGACAAGGACATGTACGTTATCAACTGTATCATCTAATGGACTTACTGTCAATAAATGCAAACATATGTTTTCCATCATATTCTATTTCACAAGCGGGAAAAAAAGATAAAGTGCCACTGTACATAACAACAAAGGAACCTATCACATGCTATATCTTATGAAATAATCTTTTACAACTTTCAAATGTTAATATAAACATTAGGAACACCTGCTCTTTCCATGAAATAGGCTATGATCCCTTATTGATGTAACCTGTCAAATCCACTTCAATCAGTGTAGATTAAGGGAACAGGTTAAAGAAGTATTTTTAAGCCTCGAAACAATTGAGACATGGATTGTGTATGTGTGCCATTCAGAGGGTAAATGGGCAAGACAAAAGATTTAAGTGCCTTTCAACGGGGTATGGTAGGTGCCAGGTGGGCCGGTTTCAGTGTGTCAAGAACTGCAACGCTGCTTGGTTTTTCACACTCAAAAGTTTCCCATGTGTATCAAGGGTAGTCCACCACCCAAAGGACATCCAGCCAATGGCAGACCAGTGGTTGAAAACAGCTCATTGATGAAAGAGGACAAAGGAGGCTGACACAAATTGTGCAGAGCAACAGACGGGCTACAATTAGTCAACTGACAGTTCATAAAACATTGGTGCTGAAAGACCCATAAAAGAATGCACAACTAGTCGTACCTTGACACGAATGTGGTATGGCAGCCAACAACCTATCCGAGTTCCACTTCTTTCAGCAAAACACAAGAAACTGCGGTTGCAGTGGGCTAAGGAATGAAAACACTGGACGATTGGAAAAACATTGCCTGGTCTGATGAATCCAGGTTCCTGCTGTTTCACGCTGATGGGAGGACTAGGGTATGGAGAAAAGTACATGAGTACATGCATCCATCATGCCGTGTGTCAACATTACAGGCTAGTGGTGGTGGTGTGGGGTGTGTTTTCATGGCACATATTGGGCTCCTTGATAAAAGTGGAGCAACGTTTGAATGCCACAGGATATCTGAAAATCATTGCCAATCAGGTGCAACCCTTCATGGCAGCAGTGTATCCATCTGCTAATGGATTTTTTCAGCAGGATAATGCCCCATGCCACAAGTCTAGGATTGTCCAGGAATGGTTCCACGAACATGACAGTGAATTCAGCTTACTGCAGCGGCCTGCCCAGTCACCAGATCTCAATCCAATTGAGCATCTGTGGGATGAGATGGAACGAGCTATTCGTAGTAGAGATCTACTACCAGCCAACTTGACACAACTGTGGGAAGCATTAGAGTCAACATGGGCAAGCATCCCTGTGGAACGCTTTCGACACCTTGTAGAGTCCATGCCCCGACGAATTGAGGCTGTTCTTAAGGAAAAAAGGGGTTCAACTCAATATTAGGAAGGTGTTCCTAACGTTTTGTACACTCAGTGTGTGTGTGTATATATATATATATATATATATATATATATATATATATATATATATATATATATATATATATATATATATATATATATATATGCTGGAAACTAGGTTTTTTCATAACAATGTTTCACGTCGTATACGTTTCTATAAATACTTAAACGAAAACACATGTTACAATATACAAAACAGAACATAAGGGGTATCAAAGAAATGTTGAAGAAAACTGAAAATTGTCTCCAAATCTTGGATTCCTCAAAATAACCACCCTTTGCTTTAATAACAGCCTCACAAACACAAGGCATTCAGTTAACAAGTTTCAGCAGGAAATCACCCGACATGTCTTCCCAGCTCTTCTGCAGCAATTCCCAGAGATATAGGACACTTGTGGGTAGCTTTGCTTTGACTTCTGTCCAGTTCATCCCATACAGGTTCTATGCGATTGAGGTCTGGAGACTGGGTAGGCTAGGTCATTAGATTGAGTTGTCCTTTCCTTCTTCGCCACATAGTTCTTGCACAACTTTGATGTGTGTTTTGGGTCATTATCTTGCTGAAGAATGAAGGACTGCCCAACTAGCCATAATCCTGATGGAATGGCATGCCTCTGAAGTATGCTATGATAGCCATGCTGGTTGAGCTTGCCATGGACTTGGTAAAGATCACCAACACTGTCACCAGCAAAGCAATCCCAGACCATGACACTGCCTCCTCCATGCTTGACAGTGGGAACCACACATGCAGAACTCATGCGCTCACCCTCTCTGCGTCTTACAAATACTCGGCGGTTGGACCCAAATAGCTCAAATTTTGACTCATCGGTCCATAAAACCGACTTCCACTCCTCAAACGTCCAGTTTCTGTGTTTTTTGTCCAGGCAAATCTCTTACTCTTGTTCTGCACTCTTAACAATGGTTTCTTTGCAGCAACTCTTCCAGTTAGGCCAGCTTCATGCAACCTCCTCTGAACAATTGAGGTTGAAACATCTGTACTTCTAGTAGCATTTAGCTGAGCTTGTATTTTAGGGGCAGTTAATCGCCGGTTTCGCAGACTTGTGACTCGAATGAACTTCTGAGGTCACCCTTGGCCTGCCTGACCAATCGTTTGATGGTCTTGGCCACAGCAGTTACAGACCCTTGCAAAGTTCTTGCGATTTGTCTTAGATTGACCTTCATTTCTTAAAGTAATTACAGACTTTTTTCTTTGTTTTTTTTTGCTTAACTGAGCGTATTTTGCCATTTTCTGTTCCCTTATATTCAGGAATGACAAACTTGTGCCTACGCTACCTATATTTATAGTAATCATGGACCCTCACCTGTTAACAATAATTGGTGACAAAATATTAATTAGGTAACATGCTACTTAACTCAGAGAACATCTAACAAAGACACTTTTTTACTTAAGCCAGTGTTCTAACACAGTTTTACAGACATTTCGGACTGAAATCCCCTTGCTTTGGGTGACCATTTCATTGAAATTGACAAGATTTACATTTTCATTTAAAAATTAAATTTTTGAATGCAGTTCACTTGTGATAATCAGCTTATATAAGTACACGTATCACATAATGTGTTTACAGACAAGTTTATACAGTTAAAAGCATAGATAATCATGAAAAACCTGGTTTCAAGCAGGTGTACTCAAACTTTTGACTAGTACTGTGTGTATGCAATATATATATATATATATATATATATATATATATATATATATATATATATATATATATATATATATATATATATATATATACATATTATACACACATATATATATATACACACACACACACACACACACACGCTTTTTACTAGCAATCCCATTCACGCACACACAGCCACACTCACTGCATCACTATAACTTGAGGCTGGGTTTTTGTAAAAAGTGACCGCCTCGTTACCTCCCACATTCATACTTGTAGCTTCCATAAGATATTTGATTTTGAGTCCAATATGCAAATCCTTCCTCATAATTCTACAAAGATGTCTCTCTTTCATTTGTTTATTGCAACATATTACAATTTCTTTTTTAATTATCACTTTAAGTAACATATATTCTAGAGTTATATTGCATATCTCTAACAGTCCCTATTTATTTGAATATCTTCTGTACAACTTGTCCTGAAGCAGTGGTATTCTGATCACCTCTGCATGCTAGATTACTGGTACACTTGAGTTTATTCACCATCTTCTTCATTTACTTAACAGTACGTTTTCCATTACAAATATCATGGTACACCAAACCTTTTTAATACTAAATTGCCCAAATGTTATCTGTTCGAATATTGTGTCATGTGCCTGTAGCAAATCTTGGCTGATAAAGCCTATATAAATGTGTTTTTTTTTTTTTTTTTTTTTTTGTCATCCAATATAACATTCCTTAAACAATCCAAGAATTTCAATTGCCTTACCATACTGCCAGGTAATACGACATACAAGTTAAAAAAGCTGTATGCCTAATTCTCTTCTTGCTGTAACCCCCTAACAGGATGCTCTTCCAGCTCGTGGGATGGGGGGGTGGGGGGATTTGACTCCACACAGCAGTACAACTGCACCTGCCAAGTTTGCTTTTGTTCCAGCAGTGAGTCGAGGAAGTATACTCCCAGGAGACAGTAGCTCTCCACATCACCATTTTTGTTTCACACAACTGAGACAAGAGACTTGCCATTATCAGTTCCATGATCTAAAGAGCCTAAATCATCCAGAGTCTGGAATACACAAATCTCAAAGACATAAAATGATGAAGGAAGAAGGAATGTGATAGTATACAGAAATGCTTAAATATTGTGTTAAAAAATACTTGAGATGAATGTAGCAAATAGTGTGCTGATGATTAGGGAAGAGACAGTGATGATTAATGTATATCTACATTAAAAGGTGTTCAGTTTCTTTTTGTTTTGGTGAATGTGCTCTGCAATCTTCAACACTAATTCTTTTGAAGTGACACTTGGTTAGTACTAGTGGTAGAGGTCTCAGAGATGATTTGAACATGCACAGACTATT
Source organism: Polyodon spathula (assembly GCF_017654505.1). Lineage (NCBI taxonomy): Eukaryota > Metazoa > Chordata > Actinopteri > Acipenseriformes > Polyodontidae > Polyodon > Polyodon spathula. The sequence goes on from NC_054550.1 coordinate 26,831,655, forward strand.
TGAATGTGCTGAAGTACTGTAGATGCCTAAATTATGTATTTAAAAAATAATTCTATTTAAATATCCTTTTCATGGTAAACAGTAATGTAGATATTCAACAATTTGTATTACTTCGAATTTAAGATGCATTTTTAACAATTCTTATCTTCTCAAATGGCCTGCGTCTTAAATTCGAGTACAGTATAGTGATGTGTGCATTAAAAAAAAACAAAAAAACGGCAATAAACGAAGTGACTGCAACGCAAGCGATGGAAAAAAAAAAAAAAAGATCCTATTTTTGCAAATTCGTCGAGCGACAAATACACAACTGACCAATCAGAGAACAGCTTCATTTCATGTGGATTGAAATCCAGCAGATTCACTTTGTGACGGGATGCCCACCCCTTGGGTGTATTTTATTTTTGATGTAGGTATTCATTTGTTATTACTATTATCATTATTATTATTACAATAAGAAGAAGAACAACAACAACAACAAAACACAAACGCACTGCTAATCTTAAATAATCATATCAGATGGCTTTCATCCGTCCGCACATAAACACAATATATTTATATACTACTGCTAATAATAACAATAATAATAATAATAATAATAATAATAATAATAATAATAATAATACATGAATACCTACATAAATAATAAAATGCACACAAGGGGTGGGTTCCCCGTCACACACTTTCACTGAAAATGGAAGTAAAGATCCTACTTGCAGTACCTAATTTCCCTGACCTATAATAAGCCATTTTCTGTTGCGTTTGTTAGTAAAATCATACTTTCTGAAAGATCTGGCAAATTTCCATCTGTCACATCGTTTCTGTGATTACTTCTGGTGTGCACTGTGTTTTTCGCAGTGAATTTGTTGTGTCGCCCCAGTAAAAGTCGTGTCATGTCTGGTATGTGCGGGCCTTAAGCCATTGGTTAATGACAGGCAAACAGAGGGAGGGATGCTGTTAGACTGAGCTCAATATGACCGTGCTTCCAGGAACTTTCAAATCACACATGTTCAGTGGCAGTGTCACTGTGTGATCTTTCTGTCTGAACCTGTGACAGAAATATGAGTTCTGGTTGTAAATCTCCCTCCCGACCTGTGAGTGCCAAGTAGCAAAAGGGGAAGAATTTGGATGGGCTGGCCTGACAATTCATTTCCAGGGTCGGGAAGTCGGTCAGCCTGGAAGAAGGCGAGACTTTGTTACAGGAACGTATTGACCCGGAAGGTAAACAATGTTGCAGACAGCTGCAATCGTTTACCAAAGGGTCATGCGTGATAGCATAAAGGGGCCAGATAATTGTAAATCTTTTCCTTCGCTTTGTTAATGAAATATAACCCGGAAGGATCCGTGCAGCAAATATTATAATATCATGAGTGTTTGTTTTGTTTGTCTTGTCTACAATTGTTACTTGTGTGTTCACAGACGGCTAACGCGTTCCGGAACTGTTGCTAAGGGCCAGCAGTAAAACCTGGAACAGCACTTCACTATTTGTCAATCTATAAACTGTATCACCCACCACGAGGACTACAGCGCGCACCCGGGGCTGGTGATCGCGTTTGTATATTGTGGGAAAGATAGCCATTTTTATTGTCACTGTCCTGCATGTTTTTAAGCATGGCTGTGTTTTATTATTGTGAGCCAGACCAGGATTACAAACAACAAAATACACTTTTCCCATACCGCATTACAAATCTCTGTCTGTTTTATTCCTGCACTGCATCACCTCTGCACCTGTTAATAATCAGCAGCCACTTTGCCACAGAGCCCCATGACAACTCAAAAACGTTTAAAAAGAAGGAAGGAAGAAGAGCTGACTAAAGCAGGAGCGAAGTGTTCTAGGATTTACCTACGGTTCAGGTAAGCAATGGGTACACAACAATTTGTTCCCAACAACAATAATAATTCAATTCCTTTCATGTCTTCCGTTTATATACATTGGTAATTTATATAGACATTTCAATGACCATTGCTCTTTTGTAAATCTGTTATCCCCCCCAAAAAAAACACCAAAGCTAAAAACGAACACAAAATAGGTTGATAATTATTACTTTTGCTCAAATTCTTACATGGGAAAAAAACAAACAAAAAAAAAAAAAAAACGTGTTGGACATGGTTCATGTAGCAGCTCCCTGCATTATGAAATGAGTAGGAGAGAACATAAGTGAACAAAACACAATCTTGAGTAGTGCATCAATTTTAGTTTTCATTTATTGTTGTGTAATACATTCTCACTCACTTACGTAATTCTGCTTTTTAACTAGTAAAACATGCGCTTTCACGAAAGGGGTTAGAATATGTATGTTTAAAAACAGCATACTGTTTCTGCCCCCCACCCCCCGTCGAGTGTCCAGCAATGAACCATAACAAAACTGTAAATCCTTTGCAACTGTGAATTTCAAGAACTGTGAAACTATATCAAGTCTCTAAAATGTAAGCATCTAACATTATGTGCATCCAGCTGTTCATCACTGTGATGCAGAGCACTCTCCATTGCATGACAAAGTTTCTATTTCAATTTTCAAAGCCGCATTGTTTGAACAGGTTTTGTAACAGCAGTTAGCAAACTACAGTTGTGCAGACACACCTTATTTGACCACAATCGTTATTAAACTCCAACCATAATGGAAAAGTGACCTATATTTTATTTTTGTAACAATTAATGTGTGAATCACTCAGAAAACATTGATTTGTGTTTGTTTGAATAACAATTTCATCAACATAATAGGCTCTCTGCATTTCTTTTTTGTTGTTTATTGAATGAGTATGAAATCGCCTTGGTGCCCTTGCACTGGATTTATGTTTTGCCTTTTTGCCCCCTAGAACTGCCTTGGTGCCCCTGAATCTTCATGGCCAACAAAGGCAACATTGCCTTGCCCTTCATGACATTAACTTCATGGCCTGTTTTTCTACTTGCCAAGCAATAGCACAGCTCACAAAAAAGAAGAAAAACATGTTTGAGTAAATGACATGAAGCGCATAACTGTAATGCTCTGTGTGACAGCAAATGGCTGCAAACTCCAAACTTTGTTTTAAATGCATCTGTATTTGTTTGTTTATTCATTTATTTTTTTGGGCTGTGTCTTAAATTCAAAAGGAATTTGGTAATCATTTTTGTAATCTGCATATTATATGGAAGTCTGATTTCCTATTGATTATTCGTGGATATTTTTCAGTTTTGTTCTGAGACCTATCGGAAAATAGTTGCTAGAAACCAGAACAATATACACTATAAAAAAAGTTTCTAATTTATGATCAATAACACTTACCAAAAAACATGAAGCAGTGGTGCACCAGTTACAGTAGTATGCAGTTTGAATAGTGTATTGTTGCTTGAATCTCAGTTCAGACTAAATATCATATCCACTAGCAACTTAAGCGATTAAACTGATTTTATTAGGCGAGCAAAGCTTGCCTCTTCAAGACTGGTGAATTGTCATTTACCATGATTTGCTGAAAAACATGATTTTGTTCTAGTGGTGCTTTAAGATTACTCCGATTTTGTCTGTCTTCAAACACGTCGTAACCTTTTTCAAGTCAGGTACTGTACTTTAAGCAGTCCTCACACAAAAGAAAAAAGATTCAGGGACAGACAACAAAGGAGTCATAAACATAAAAGGACCAGTTAGTTAAAGTTCTGAGGACTCCTGGAGAAAATCAGCTAAGAAAGGTATCTGGTTTCTGCTTTTTTCCAGCCTAGGAAAGGACATAATATCAAAAAGGAGCAGGTTGTTTAATATACACAAAGGTACTAAAAACACAAATAAAGATATCAATTTGCACAAAGTAGTAAGATGCACTGTTTTATTAGGCACAACATCAAAAAGAAGAGTTTAAATATAAAAATCTGTCATCAATAACAGACCGCAAGATCGTATTGCCCAAACCATTATTATTAACATCATTATTTACTGTTGAAGCATTTAACAAATTCTACAGCACTGTTTCTCCACATACAGAGTCATGTTTACTACCCCATATTATCACTGTGAAAGTGCTAAAAAGCAGCATAATAGTTTAAGCTTGCACCCCATTGCTATCCATTAGGCCAGGGGTCTCCAATCCTGGTCCTGGAGAGCCAGTGTCCCTCCTGATTTTTGTTCCAATTTTACACTAAATTAATTAATTTAACTAATTAAGCTTCTAATAAGCACTTAATTTGTTCAATTAAGTAATTTAGGGTACAGTTGGAACACAAACCAGGAAGGACAACAGCCCCCCAGGACCAGCATTGGAGACCCCTGCATTAGGCCAATGTCCCAACCCAGTCACAAGAGAAATAAGGTTTCCTTTAACCTCAAGTGGACTATTTTCCTCATGAGACATACAGTGCTAAATTCTTCATCACAATTAGTTGCATTTTTGGCTCAAACAAGACCTTGACTTCAATATGTATGCAGAATGAACAAACCCTCATCTATAATGAGAAACCCCTTAAGGCATGGAAAAATATACACTTAGAAAACATTGTGAGGTAGCTTGACACTTTAGTACTGGTCTGTGACTCATTAACACTATAAATCACTATAAAATACACTATAAATCCATCACCTATAAGTAAAAATAAAAGAAATTCACACTGAAAGGCAGTAAGAAACAAGATATTTGTGTTGCATTTGCATCCAAGTCAAGAAAAGAAAAAAAAAAAAAAAAAAAAAAAACACTGGTTGGCCATTTAACAAAGGCCATTTTATTTGAGACATCAGTTCAAAATCTGTCCATAAAATCTGGAGGAGTCTTTTCTTTTTGTTCTAAATGTCACCTTTAATACACCTAATTTAGTAATTCTATGAAAAAAAGAATTCTAAAGATTCAACAATTTTTTATTTATTTTTTTAATGTCAAGCTTCTCAGTGATGTACAAATTTTATACCAAAATATTATTATTTACTGCATGTTTTTAATGGACATTTAGGTCCATATTCCAAAAGCACTTTGCTAAATTAAACCCAATTAAAAATTGGCTGCAGAAGCCCGAGACTAAAGGGATGCTTTATCCACACCTATAATATTAGTTTAACTACATAAACAAAAAAAAAAAAAGTCAAATACTTGCTAAAACAGAAAAGAAAAACACTGTCCAGTCACCTGTTAGCAGTTCCAAGGCTACTGGTATTGGTGTTCACTATGATTACACAAGCTGGCAAAGGATACTGTCCCTTTAAATAAGATTTTATCTTGTTTCACAAGACCTGTCAAAGTTGCTTATAGCACGAGTGATGGAGAAGTGTTTTAAACAGTTCAGACAAAGTTGAAAGTAAAGCAGATGGCGTTGCAATTTTACAAAATTCAAAGCAGTACAGTTTGTCTGAAGATACCAGTGCAATAAATACTGTGTTACTGTTAAAGTGTTTAAAAGGAAAACATACTGAGAACAAAAAAAAAATAAAAAATTCAGAACACTAAAAGTAAAAGAAAAATAAAGAAAACTGCACCAGTCAGTAACATACTACTGATTCCTTCAAAAAAAAAAAAAAAAAAAAAAAACGCAGGTGTTGAATTTGGGTCAGCAAATCATTTTTGAAATAATGATAGTAAAGTATTTTGGTTGAGTAGAATTTTGGATTTAAGAAAAACTGGTGTGTGTTCAGCTAGGCGAGCGTTCACAGTGAACTGTGTTAGGCTAGTTGAACGGTTTACTGAACATTCCACAAACATTTAAAAATGGCGCTTAGACCAACTGGATTTATCTGCGCTAATGGCTTCATTAGTCATATTAGACTAATTCATTGATGATAGCGACCTTATTAGTGTTCACGTGGTTTCAATTTTTAACGTAACGTCACTTATAAAAGCATCCGCCTAATAAATATAGTAGCAATCTAAGAAATGAGCAAAGCGAGACAGGGATTCAGAGGTAACTCAATTTTTGTTTGCAAACACAGAACTGAACAACAGGCAACCGAGTGCTGTGCTGTATATGACTCTCCGGTTGCCATCAACTGCAGCCACGCTCTCTAATCCAGTTCTCTATTTCTCAGCACCGTTCCGTTTGTCTCTAATCGAGGTTACACGCCGAGAGGATGCCTTCCACTTTTCATTAAGAAAACCTGACTCCTCTTTTCTAGCACCCCTCCAAACCCTTATGCTCTCTTTTACTGTGTGACCCCCTATTTGGGAGAATAGTGCTGCCGTCCTAAAGCAGGATTGGCTCTCCAGTTCCGCCGCCTCTACAATGTTTTATATTGAGTAGTCTAATAAAACATGAGAAACTCTACGTGACTTCTGAAATAGTTTAATCATCGCATAATTTAATAGTGAAACCTACAACGCAATACATGACGGCTCAGCCGTAGTGGCGCTACACCTATTCTGCCATTTTCGGGCTAAGTATGTCTTTTTTTTTGTATTGTTATTCTTTTATTTGACTGGATTCTGAGAAATGTGGATTTCTCTCTTTCTTCTTGGATTTCTATGGCGGTTAACACTAACAGGTTAAAAAAAAAAAAAAACTTGACGGTGCAGCAACGGACAAGGTTGGTGACCTTAATAACGTTTATGAATTTAAAAATGAGAGGCACCACTAAAATAAGTGCTTTGCTTATTTTCATAAACATTCTTACATTCACCAACTTTATTTTTTGTTTGTTTTGCTAGTATCAGCCTACGTTGCAGTTTAATTAACAACTTTGAATTTACTGCAGTATACTATCTTGCAACTTTGTATGTATAAATCCCGTGGTTTAATAAATAACTGTTTTGTAACCATTTATAAACTCAAGTTTAAATTATGTAAATGGACCCTTATACAAATTACATATTAGAGCACTTTAGACTAATTCGTTAATATTTATCATCAGCAATATACATAGGACTAGATATTTGATCATTTTTAAACATGTTTTACCAATTTTATATATAAAAAAAACATGTTTTTAATTCACATTATCTTATAAACATAACATATAATATAATATATTCTTTCTGCTTCTTGCTTTGTCATACATTGACAAAACTTGTCCATCGCCAAGTCAAAGAAATGTTCTCCCACCCAGTAGCCATTTTTGTTTGCATTAAACTGCCTCTTTAGAGTGTTCGCCACCATTAGCGACGAACAGAACACAAACAAGTTTGTAAACGTTCGCCTAGTTGAACGCACCCCTGGCTTTTAATACATTCTAAACTGCGGTTTGTGGACTGCCCAGGTATAAATATTACCAATTTGCTTTAAACTAGTTTAGGGAACAATATAATTATATTCAGACCTATGCAGTTTGGGGGGATTCTGGAGCTCACCCGAATCCTCCTCAATTTGAAGAAAGATAAATAGTTTCCACATGTGTGTCTTCCAGAATCCAAGCTACATTACAGTATCCTGGGCGCATTAAACTGCAAGTAAAACACTAAGTATATCTATGTGTATGCTGATCAACTTTGTTAATCTCTTTGATGTTCACATTAGAATAACAAAAATATACAATCAGAAAAGAAATTCCATCCATATGCTTTTCCATATGCCAAACCAGCTACATTTTAACTTCTCACAGCATGAGGCTATAAAGCTTTACTGCCTAAAAATATTTTATTTTTCTATTTATTTATTTATTTATTTTGGGGGGGGGGGGATTGCTTACAATACAATTCAGTTTAAAAATACATATTTTCCTAACTCGTAGTTACAACCAACTGTGGAGAAACAGCGCACTGCACACTAGACTTACAAGAATAGCTGCTGTTCAATATGTTAAACAATAAGCTTATTTTTAATGAAATATAAATCTTCCTAAAATCCCCAGATTTTTTTTTTTTTTTCCTCCTCATATTAAGTAGCATGGAACACAAAATTAACATCATAACCAAATGAATAATTGTGGAGTGGTCACAAATTATACACAGTTAAAATATTACCATTAAAAACAAAGTCTCTCCTGCCAGTTAATTACCATATCAATGGCACATGCCACAACAGAAAAGCACTAGTTTATACGACTGATCATGGTAGATAAAACCCAAATAACAGAGAAATTACCAAATGCTTGACATTTGCTTAACATCCATTATTCTGACACTACTTCTGAATTTCAAAGCCTGAGAGCATGCTTAATCAACATTCATATTCCCCAATGAGCCACAGGCACCATATTGTGCCCCGCCTAAGCACTGATGAAAACTGCACATTAGCTATTTCCAAAATGTTCGGGGACTGCGAACTGGAGCACTGCTGCCTCTTACTTCTGCTCTTGCACTTTCCTTTTCAACACTTCCAAGACAAAAGCATCTGCCAATTTTTACTCAAGGGATGTATGCAAAATTAACAATACAGTTTTAAAAGACAGAGTAATCATTACAACCAAATCCATTCATAGGACAGGGAAAGGCCAAAGAGGCCTCTCAGAAGACAAAAACCTACAGGAATGTATCGCCACTGCACTGGGAGATATAAAACCCATAGGAGCAGACCATTTCCAATTCAAATGTCCGATAGTGCAACTGATGTCACAGCCTACAGGCCTAGATGCACCCATTCTGTTTTCATTGCAGCCAGCACAGACACTAGACAGGACATGACTGCTAAGCGGGAGGTGCAATATTTGCATGTTATTCAATTGTGAAAGGGTAAAAGTGACAGCACTGTGTCGAATTATTTTCCCTTTAGAACTCAAACTCCGTAGGAGAGGCATAGCTGACAGATGACTCCCCAACATCTGTGTTACGTGCACTTCACAGACGAGAAACCTCGGATCACTGTCATATGCAAAAACAAACAGATGACCGGCGTTTTGCTATATCAAGAGCTATGTGGATTTTAATACCCACTGCCCTGGACCAAGCAAAATTAAAAACACTGCCCCTCACTCCTCCCCTTTAAAAGATTGAAGTAACAGCTGACAGAGCCTTAGTTAAAACCTGATCTTTTGTTCAAAACTAATGTATTTCTATACGCCAGGAGGTCAAATAATTTTATTCTTGCTATTCAATACTCTTTTTCCGGAATGATGCATTGCAGCTTTGACACTGTCAAAAAAGCACTCAATTCATATTGACATAAATTGGGGGGGGGGGGAATAAAATGCAACAAGAGAAATAAACAGCAGCAACAACTTTAACATATCCTTTAAATTGTACCACAACATTCCTAAAATGAGTTAACATTATCATTTTAGGTATGCAACCAGGACAAAAAAAAATAAGAACAAGAAGCTGGTGTTCAAACCAAGTTACATTTAGAAGATTCTAAAAGAAGTCATGCATGCAGTCCAGTCCAAGCTATTCAGTTCTACACCAAGAAAGAAATATTTTACAATGGTCTTCATTTGGATACTATATAGCCTGTCAGTTCCTCTTTTACTCAGGAATGTTTGAATTTGATATACTGAATGTGTACAAACCTATATGGATGGTACACGTTTGTAATTGCATTTGTCTGTCTGGGTAGGATTACAAGACAGATGAATCCATCTACAGTACATGGATTTTACTGTGTATGTTTTGAACAATGATTTAATAAAAATAAACCTTACCCCCGCTTCCACTCCCAGATTATCGTTTCCTCATGATTAATTTGTTTTAGTGTAAAAAATATATATTAAATAGATAAATGAGTAGAATACATTTGGTTCTAATAACTTTATACAAAAACATGTTTTTCAGCCTGATGTAGAAAATACATTATCTAGTATCAAAGTGCTATGTTTCTTAACTTCTTTTATCTTTGGGGCTCAGTGTATTCCTTATGTAACTGCCGGTTTTGACCCATGTGTGGTGCACGCTAGAAAAGGGTCAAATATAACTTCATAAATATGAAATTACACATATACATGTCTGTTGAAAATAATTGGACATGACCTGTGTAATATTACAGCTAGCAAGTCCAATGTAAGACTGCAGTGTACCTATTGTACTACATGGGAGTCACGTACACAAAGACTATTAGACAATTATGTAAATCCCTTTCATTCAGCTGTATTCTTTCCTTGCGGTTGTCGCAGGATAGATAGTAAAACACTTGAGGAAACTGTGGTTAGTGTTTTGAAACAGAATTTTATTTCATTAAATCTACTCAAGCAGATATTAAAGATGCATTTAATATAGTAGGAAATGGTCGGTGGGCACCACCAACTGTGACAGACCAGTTACTGATGAGCTACCGTCGTCCAGCCTTCTCAGCAGGATTCTGTGTCTAAGGCTGGTGAAGGACAGCGATAGCTTCCCTTGTGTGTAAGCTCTTTTCATCTCCAACATATTTACTAAATCGCAGGATCCTGAGCAGAAACTCAGTGCTTCAGCACATGCTAACAAATGATGGATGGCCTAGTCAATGCGTTATGTCTTGAAAGCGTGATTTCCTGCCATTCCAATCACTAAACCTCTAGAGTCCCCAGAGCTGATCGGACATGGAGAATATATTTAACAGGTTCTGAAACAGTACCAGCTTTTTCTAAAACTGGATTTGTTTAAATTTTATTTTAACAACCTAAAGATGAAAAAAACACTTCCAAAAGGTGTATGACAGAGAATAGAAAAATAAAATAAATCAGGTGCTTGCCAACATAAGGTACAAGACAGCTATTGTACATGTAGATGAAAATAAACAAACAAAAAATTGCCAGTACTCTACAAATAATCGCTGCCACAAGTCACTGAAGCTATTGAATAAAACATCTCAGAAAGCAAAAATAGTTACTACCAAAATATAATGCCACAAGTTAATGGTGATAATTCTACTATAGTAGCTTGTCCCCCAAAAAAATTGAAAAGTGCAATCAAATAAATGTTCTGCCATTAGCCAGCTTTTAACATTTTATTAAAACTTTTACTGGACGCACCATTTTCAAGCACCATTTTTGTGTTTCAACAGTGTCCACAAGTGTCATCACTTGCATGTTTTTCCAAATCAAGAAAAGTCTCATTGACCAAAAAAAAAAAAAAAAAAAAAAAAAAAAAAAAAAAAAAAAAAGCAACACGATATTTTAGGGCTATGTCCAAATGTTCGTCAGGCGGCATTCACGCACTTTTTTTTCCCCCCCTCTTAACAGAAATCATTTAACAATGTGTGAATACTATTAATCACACATTAAATGGTCACTCACATGAAAAATGCAATCTTTTGATTTGTATAATGCATATTACTAAAACAAAAGTTGTTGTATTAAAATCCACTACTAAACCATTATATATTGCAACTATATTACGCCACTGCCATGTGTGGAGCAGCGTATTATTGGGGGGGGGGGGGGGGGGGGGGGGGGTACCTGTAGCGGTTGTACTGCTTCAGTAAAATAGATACTGATTACATAGTGTACAAGACCATGTAAGTTAAGTTCTACAATAAAATATGTTTGAAAGACAAAATTTACACCAACATTAATAACTTTAATTTCGGAAATCAAGCACCATCCGCCCCTCTCCCTTCCAGCTCGTGTTAAGAGGCACAACTTTAATTTCTTTATTCACCATCATGACAGCAAAGCGTTGTACAGCATAAGTCGTATTGAAAAGAAATGTCTGAAAACCCTCTTGCCCAGAAGACCAAAAAAAAAAGTTTAATGCAAACTGTGCAAGCGACTGTTGATGTATCATCGAGGCACAACCAACCTCCAGGGTCACTTGACAAGCATAAGGGTTTTATTATTATTATTATTATTATTATTATTATTATTATTATTATTATTAATAGTAGTAAAATTGTGACTGTGGCTGATAACCTGCTTGGAACCGTGCCTGTTAAATAAAGCTTTGTTTTGCCTAATTACGGTGCAGTTCTTTTAATTGGCTGCAATAAGATGCTGCTGCAATGGAAGCTTAATGTATATATCGCAAGCAGCATCAATTACGAGTACAAACTGCATGTTAATGTTTTATTACATTTAGATGGATTGCCTCTAAAATAATAGGACCAGTAAATTATGCAAATTAGTACCATCAAAGGTTCAAACCTTCCTTTGGTAATGTGTTCCGAACCTTCAAATGTCAAAACGTACCCTTCGTTGCAGCCCTAATATTTATATTCACAGACAGGCTATTCTCACATTGGTAGTCACTTTGGTGAACAAAGCATTATGTAAAGGGTGGCATTGTACAATGGCTGGTGCAAACATGAAACAAAATGAAAAACCATATGGTCTGAATCAGTGATGAGGCCTGGGGTTAAAAGTTAAACAGTTATTTGTTCAACAATATTGGTAATGAAACATAAATAATACCAGAGACTAGAGCTGTGTACCCAATATAGAAAAGAATATAAAAATGTACAGTCTGGGTATAACAGAAACCTAAAAAGTCATGTGACCATAATATAAAAACCACATTGATTTGAGGTCAAGGGAACTAACACTTTTAAATGCAGTTTGGAACAAATCGTGTCTATGTTCCTTCCTGCATAATGCCCCACCACTGAAAATATGAAGTATGTATCTCAAATGCTGTGTGCGATATAAACAGTTTAAAAGAAGTTCCCTTAGGAACAGGCAATTCACTTTGTTGAAAAAGTGCCATTTATTTTATCCACATTGTCATAACCCCCTAACTTTTGAGTAGGGATTTGCAGATAAGGCCGCTACAGAACAGACACAATGGGACAAGCGAAAATGTGCAGCAGTGACAAAATTAACAGAACCTATACTTTTGACATATCTTTCACACTACAGGCGACACGACATGTGACTCGGGGGTGACACCAGGACGACGCAAAATAAACAGGATTGAATCCTATTTTTTTGCAACTAGGGAATTGAACAATCAGAGAACAGCTTCAACGCACGGTGTCCACCAAATGTGAAGCCGTATCCAAAATGACGGAGGTGAAAAAAAAATACTTGCATTGGAAAAATTTGCAGTGCTTTATGACAAAGATCATCGCAATTATAAAGAAACAGAGGTGAAAGATAATATACGGGAGTCCATTTCGAAGGAATTGGATAAGCCTGGTATGTATGATTTATTGCCATATATGCCGAAATACCATCAGAGATGACGCTCATAATTTCCAAATCATGTGACAAATACGTACCAGTCTTGATCGTGGTTTTGTCAACAGCTATTTTTAATAGTTTTACAGATCTGGCAGTTTTGAAATCTGCAGCATCTCATCTGTGGCGCTTCAGCTGTTTACGGTCATGTCACTGCAAAAGTATCTTGTCACCTGATGAAAAAACGTATCGGTGTGTAGCAGTCTTCACTTGGGTTTTCTGAATAATTCCCATTAAGATGTTATTTTTATTTATTTATTGTTTTAATTTTATTTCCTGATTTTCATTTTGCTTGTTTTCTTAGAAATATGTCATCTCTGCAGTGAATTGTGGGTCTGTAGTCCTGGGCAGGATGTAGTTAACCTTTTGATTAAACTAGACAAAAACATACATTTCCCTAAAGACAAGACAAAATACATTTCTTTAAAGACAAGGCTAAGGAAAGGTTATCTGTACTTGACAAACAAGTAACATTTGCTACTATAGTTTCACAACATTGGTACAGCAGTAAAAACATCAGTGCCCCGCAAGAAACGAAACATTGGCCTCCAATCGGCTTTTAAATCATTTTATGCATAAGTAAATTGCCATTGAATTTACTCAACTGTATAGCTGAGGGAAAGGCTGCTTTTCTTGTTAGATTAACACATTAATGAATAGGCTTATTATGTTTAATTTAACACCTGTCAACAACAACAACAAAAAAACATGTTAAAAGAGAATTACTCAGAAAGTCTGAGTTCATACCTAGCCCTACTTTGGAGTACATAAAATACTACAATCAAACACTGATTCTCTGCCATGTATTAGAAAAATAATACTGGCTATGTTCATATGATTATGGTTGAGTTTATCTGAGAGAGAACAAAGGTGACACAAAAAAGTGATACATTGATGTTTGGTATTTTAATTATTGATATGTTAAAGCACTGGCCAAATCCTCTGGCTAGAAACTACTTTTTACTGAAACCGACTGACTGACATTGTCCAACCCTTACAATTACCGTAGAAAAGTATATAATGTCCATGTTGTGTCATATATAATTAAACATTCTCATATTGTAGACTAATAACCAGTAGGGTATTTTTTTTTTTTTTTTTTTTATTAATTTATATTTTTTTTCTGAAGACTTTACTTACAGCAGTACACATTGCTTAAAACACGACCAAGGCCAAAAACAGAAATGTTATAACAGACTTACAACATGCAAACTATATTAAAAAATGATAACCATTAATATTCTTATTGACAGACAATACTGTCATTTCTTACATTCTCGTAGGTGTAAGGCAACAACCTCTATTAGCACCGCGAGGGAGGAAGAATGCATCGTTTACAATTTTACACTACTGCTGAGAAAATGGTCCCTATACGCAGTGGTTTAAATAGTGTAAGATTCTTACTTGCAGAAACAACAGAACTACAGATTGGTTTATAGTGGTGTAAATAAGAAGGGGATTACAGGAATCACATTTTTACAGGAGTGGTGTAAATAGCTTCCAGACGCTCTGCGATAATGGAACCATTTGCACAAAATGCATGACTTATTGAGTACCTCCAAAATTACTGGCATTGGTAACACACACACTTACCTGGAAAACTTTTCTTTTAGCATCTTCATGCACTGCCTGGTAGGTCTGAGGTGTTCCATATATTTAGTCAGTTCTTGATATTCTGCTCGAACCAGTTTCATTTTCCCTTATATATAAAAATGAGTAAACACGTAATTATACAAATATAAAAATATTTTAAAGTCCATATTTCAGGTGCATATTAGCGTTAATATTTCGTCACAAGCGTCTGAGTAGTACTATACTGATGTGAATGTATCTTGCTCTTGTTTATGCTCTAGCTCTAGTAGGTAAATAAACGTCAAATCAAATGTTATTTCGCTGATAATCCTCGCTTTTTATAAATGCACCCCCTTATCAAAAAAACAGAATTTTACAGACAAGCACAGTCATCCCAAAAGAGCTAGTTTAAATAACAACACTGATCGTTCCTCTCTCCTCTCTTCCCTCTTCCTGTTTACATTACATGGGCCTGCACGCCAGCAATTCAATAACACATTACCTTTTAACGCGATACAGTCACAACAAAGACGTTTCTTTAAAACGTTCTGCTTGCAGTTAATTCAAATATTAATTTGGAATTGTACATGTCCCAGGAATTTATTTGGCACGGTTAACCCTAAATAACTTCCTTGCAGTTTCCCGCGGACAAGTTGAATCAGGGATGGCATATGAAGAGTAACAGCGAAGCTGATTTGACAGAAACAGAGAACGTTAGTATTGTGAAAGACGATTGGAACAGAGGAGGCTCGAGCCGGTGGAAAACAAATCTGCATTCACAGTGTAAAGAGTAGCATGCCAGCATTCTGCATTGTTTACATTGTGCAGTTTAAATGTGCGAATTGATTAGGAATATGCTTGAAACTGTGTTCTTATTTTAGTTATGTTCTGCTATTATTATATTGTTAATAGTGAATATTTGTACTGATACTACAGGCGTATGCATTCATTCACAATATTTATTTATTTATTTTCAATTATGAAACATCGAAGGCTACAGATGTCTAGAATGTTCTTTTATTTTTTTTTTTTTTTTTAAATGTATAGGCTAATAATGGATTGTGAACTTTTGTATATAGTGAGATGTTTGTAATTTGTGTTTTTCCTCCATTATTTAATGAGAATTTAAAGCTAATAAATGCAGTTTGTTTAGAGTCCCCTTTACTACAGAATTACTAACGTCCAAAAAATGCCTTTTATAATGAAATCTGTGTATACAGTATCTATTTAGTTTAATTAACAGTTTTTGTTACACATCTAAGTCAGATGTCATTATTATTATTATTATTATTATTATTATTATTATTATTATTATTATTATTATTATTATTATTATAGTTTATGAAACCTCTAATTTCTGTGTTTTTCAAGATACATAAATCAAAGGCTAAATATTTACATCATACTATAAGTGTTACAATTTACAATCCCCTGATTTGAATCCATACTTTATTAAACCTAACAGTCATCTATTCTTTTGGTCTTTTCAATATACTGTAATTAAGGCTTAAAACTGTTTTTGGTAACCAAGGAAACTATGTAAGCAATAAGGCATGACAGAGTGTGTGATATACTCTAAGATCACCAAACCCTGAGTGTGTTGCAAGTCCATGGCATGGTGATACGGTGCACTCCGTTTATATGAATTACTGATGTAAGAATCAACCTCATATAGTGATCAAAAGCACTGTGACAAAATCATTCCTATACTAAATATGCTAAAATACTGTAAGAATCAAGCAATCTGTTTAGAAGAATCATTTCGGGGCAAACTGACTGCATGTAATATGATACTGTATCAAGTGCAATGACACGTACAACCAATAAAGCTGTTTTTTAATTAGAATTTGATCACATGTCACGTGATTAAGTACGTACACAACTTGTGCAGTATAATCTCTGGTCTGCAGCAACTTCCAGTAGAAAAAAAGCAAGTTGTGCACTTTATGTGTGTCGACATGGCAGGAAAAAGAAAAACCTGTGACTGCATTGTACAGGGATTCTCTGTTAGTGAAAATTTGTTTTAATGAAGTGAATACATATTCACGGACTACATATTGAGTACAGCACTGCTATTGTATGATATACATATGGAGGAAGGGGGATTGCGTAGCGGCACGGTGAACAATCAGGATAGAGTATTTAAAATACCCATTTTATAATTGACAATAACCAACATCAAACCTATCTAAGGAATTGCTGCTTACAGTATTGGCTGTACAGTTGGCTTGCAGCCAACACTGCTTTTGGAATTGATTGGTTTAAGATCTGTTCTTCACTTATTGCAGCTATTTTTTTCCCCTTGTGTCTCAGCTTTTTCCCTTGACTCCCTATTGTATACAGAAGCATATGAAAAAACAATTCTAACCACAAGTGATCTGATCCAATCTTGCTGGAGTGCGTATAGAAGTGATTAACTCTACTTAGGTTGCTCATACAGTTAAAAAAAACTTGTGATATGTGTTATATACTTTTGTACTATTATTATGCAAATGAATCCCTGACATGTAAAAATATATATATATATATATATATATATATATATATATATATATAATATATAATATATATGATATATATATATATATATACATATACACAACACACACACACACACACACACACACACACACACACACAGTGCCTTACAAAAGTATTCAGACCCCTGACCAATTCTCTCATATTACTGAATTACAAATGGTACATTGAAATTTCGTTCTGTTCGATATTTATTTTTAAAACACTGAAACTCAAAATCAATTATTGTAAGGTGACATTGGTTTTATGTTGGGAAATATTTTTAAGAAAAACAAAAATCTGAAATATCTTTCTTGCATAAGTATTCAACCCATGTGCTGTGGAAGCTCCCGGTTTGCACCGATGAAACAAATTGCCCTAACGAGGACACAATTACCTTACCATTGGCCTCCACCTGTGAACCATTAAAGTTGCTGTCACATTTTCTAGATAAAAACCCCACTGTTGAAGGACCATTGGTAAGGCTGTGAATCTGAAGGAAAATGAAGACCAAAGAGCATTCTACAGAAGTTAGAGATAAAGTAATACAAATGCATAGATTACCATTTGTAATTCAGTAATATGAGGGAATTGGTCAGGGGTCTGAATACTTTTGCAAGGCACTGTATATATATATATATATATATATATATATATATATATATATATATATATATACACACACTGTATGTGTGTGTGTGTGTGTGTGTGTGTGTGTGTGTGTATATATATATATATATATATATATATATATATATATATATATATATATATATATATATATATACACACACACACACACACACACACACACATATATACACACAAATCAGACACCTTGCAGACCAGTCACCTGAAATCAGCACTGTTCTTGCGGCCCATAGTCACCCTTCATCCAACCCTCGTATATGAATTATTTAATTATAATTATTAACACTTGAAGATTAAATGGAATGTGATTTGTTGATAGCAAAACAAAAGGTATGTTTTTTTTTATGTTTGTTTGTTTTTTTATGTATCAATAGAATTCATTCAGAACATTTTAATACTCTAGTACTAGTATTGGCAAAAAAAGAAAAAAGGACGGAAGAAAAATAATCACTTTTGCAAACAACTGGTGTGCGTACATTCATAGGAGCACAGCGTCCTTGGGAAATTCCTAAAAAGAAAACACTTGAAAACACATAAAGAACAGTCTGAAATGGCTAAACTGTATACATGTAAGTTGTTACAACATTGTTTGTATATAAAGGTTTATTGAAATAAACTTAAATCCTAGCTCATCAGAATCTCAGTAAATTCTCAGCAACAACTGCTGTTGATAACTAGTAGTCATTTGGAGTAGTGAAACAGGTTTGTAGCATCTTTGACTAGAAAGGTATTTTGAAAAACTATTCAACATGTAATAATTGTTTCCTCCTTTAAAGAGCTAACTTCCAGAAATATCTGAAGAGTGTGATTTCAATACTTGGAATAGTTGGAGCAGTAGTCTAGATTTTACAATATAAACCAAAAAAAAAAAAAAAAAAAACAAAAAAAAAATACAATACATAAAAAAGACTGCTGAATCTGGTTTATTTTTTTTGTTTTGTTTTGTGTTGTTTTTTTTTTACTTCATGGTGAACTAGATGTAAAATTAATTACAAAAGTAAGGACCATATAAAATGATAAAATAAAAACAAAAATCATTGGTGTTTCTTAAAATTATTTATTAATTGTTTATGTTAAGAGTGCTTAAACTACATGCACAAAAAATGTTGGTAAGTAGTTTGTATAAGGCCATACTTGCACACTTGTTTATCTTATTTCATTCATAAATATACAACTGGAAACTTTTTCTATTATAAGAGGAAACCAAAAGACATAGATCCTTCCGTAACTAGTTCTAAAAATCTTGAAAAACTATATATAGATATATAATGTGTGCGTGTGTAGTAAGTGTGCCAGCAGAGAAATAAAAAATATATATCTTAATGTACTTACAGAATATCCACTTTAGGCATTTCAAATATGCATGTTAAAGGTTACACTCCAAATGCCCAGGGTCTAATATCAACTTTAAATAGTTATTTGAGAATAATAGACATCATGAATGCAATTTGCTGAAGGTTTTTAAGGTTTCTTTATAATTTAACATACCTGGAAGGATTCATATCTTTCAAGAGATATAATCAAACAATATATTGTATGCCTGTTACCCAGTAGCTAGTTATTCATAATCTCAGGGCTGAAATTAATTTCTAGTCAAGAAGATTATATAACCCACTTTTGAGAACAGCCATATGTCTGTTTAATATTTGTTACTGTATTTTAATTAGAGGGTAATCAGTACCTAAAAAAAATAAAAATCATGAAAACAATTGTATTTTCAGTAAGTCATTTCCAGAAGTTTGAACACATGTAACTAGTTTAGTGACCAAATGTATTTATCCTTAGCTATATTTCAAAATACACAGTTATTTTATTCACAGTTAAAAAGTAGAATTAATTTGTTTGATGTTGTTTTGATAAATATCTGTTCTGAAAGACAAGCTGCATATTCCTTGGTAAAATCAATTTGAAGAACAGATTTAGAATGGTATCAACCAGTTTGCATGGCATGTGGTTACTATTTCCCCACTTGGGGCAGATTAGTCATAAATCCTCCTGCAGATCAATACTTTGTATTATAGTGCTGTGTCTTGTAATTACACCTGGTTTACTGTAGAAATAAACAGCCATTTTAAAGGTTTCTGTTTTCCAAACAAACTGTATGTTCACATGATTAAAAACAGAAGAAGAAAAAAGAAGATTATATCATTGTTTTACTAAGAAATTCAACACATTTACAATGGAGTGCTGAGAGGGAAAGCAGAATCAAAAATTATTTGTGGAAAAAGTGAATAAAAATAAATAAATAAACATACTGTTTATTGCACTTACCATTATAATAACAACTACTTTTAATTTGTATGTAATCATAACATCACATCTTGACCTCCATAAGAAGAGTTAAATGGTTCTAAGCCATTGCATTCTGTAGTAGGAGCTTGCTACTGGCACATTTATTTGTCTGTAAAAAAAAAAAAAAAAAAAAAGCTAAGATGGTCCAAAGAAGGCTGTGAAACCTTGTTTACAACTTTCTGTTTACTAATTGCTGTCCATATACATGTGAAGACATGCTTTTGCAATTTAATGGGTTTTATATGTATGTGTTGCCTCTTGGCTTCAGAGTGCTTCCCAGGCAGTCTGTAAATAGAATGATGATATAGTGTCATTAACAAGCTGTGTAGCATACCCACAATGGGATATTCATTTACAAAGGATTTTCTGATATTTAAGAAAAAATAAATAAAAAGGTACACGGCTTCATGGTTTTTTTTATACACATGTACAATTAAATTTGAAAACAGTTATATTAAAGAACATCTCATACTAAAAAAAAAAAAAAAAAAAAAAAACAACAACTCTGTAAAAGATAGATTTTTGGTAAGACTGTAAAAATAACAGAATTACAAAACTAGCGAAGCATTAATAAATGAGATTGTGTGTAGGGATATTAAGTTTAAATATAATGTTTTCTTTTTCCTCTCCACGGTTATATACATGCATACTGGTCCTATTAGCTGGATGGAATGTTATTTTCATCAGGCTGCGTTAGCTTTAATACAGTAGTACTGATTAAGTGCAGGGTTTATACAATGTCCTTATTGCGTGTGTGTGTGTGTTGTATGTGTATGTGTGTGTATATATATATATATATATATATATATATATATATATATATATATATATATATATATATATATATATATATACTATATATATATAGGCGCTTCATATATAATCCAACTCAACATTGAAGTAGCTTCAAGGAGCTGCAAGCTTCTCTATGACTGTATCTTGTCTGTATGGTTTTGAAAAGGACCAGTTTCACAGTGAATATTTTACCAGTACTTTCATATAAACATAAAAAGGCCTTTTAGATCTACTGGGAATCACAATACATGGAATACTAAAGCCAGCATTTATTTATTTTTTTTGAAGCAAATAATAAGCAGGAAATGTCTGCAGTATTAGTAGAGTATCGCATTCATACTTTTGAATATCGCTTCGCGACAGCATGGCTGCATATAAATCCTGTATCCATATTTTACACAGGAAGACAAGACCCATGTGTTTTGCAGACGCTTTTAAAGCTGTTTCTTTCATTTATTTTATTAGCCTTTAATGAATGTAATTAGAAGGCAAGTAATTAAATGCAATTGTGCTCAGTGTGTTCCTGTTGTAAATTGCCCTAAACAATGTGCATGGTGTGAACAAATTTGAGGGATTAATAGAGGATAGATAATGTTTTTGGATTGTATTTCACACTAAACGGTCGCACAGAGAAACAAAGAATCTGGCGCAGTGTCATTAATCTTAGTCAACTGGCAGCACTCATGTAATTTGCATGACTGAGGCAGTGGCACATGCTGTAGTTAGACTGGATGCTGGATGAGTCAAATTTCTTCTCCTGTTAAAGTTGTGTCAGTCAAGAATAACCTTATAAAACCTTATTTTTGTAAATTAAAGGGCACTCCAAATACTTATTTATACTAGGCAATAATGATTTGGCATATATCAACAATTGTTAAAAGTCTTACATTCTAAAACCAAACAGAACCTCATATACTGTATGTAAATATAAATAATAGTAAATGGCTTTTGAGTAAAACATACAGATATTATTTAAAAAGTTATAATATGGACATCTGTGAATAAATGTTTACTTTGAAAAAATATGATCATAGTTGGTCTATCTATATAATGGACAAACATACTATATTCATTGTTTAGAATGCATGCGTAATATTATTTATTTATATATATATATATATATATATATATATATATATATATATATATATATATATATATATATATATATATAAGACACACAACACAACAAAATATTTATCAGTGTGTAATGATCATTTTAAAGATCTAGAAGTATTTTAAAAAGAAAATACTGTAATGTTATATAATATATGTTCATTTTCAAATAACTGAAATCAAACTCCAAAATTGCAGGGTTGATGTGACTGCCCCTTAGTTAAAAAACAAACAAAAAAAAAAACAACAACCGTTCTTCCAGATCTTATTCTCAGGTTTGTTTCAGGTCAGTGATCTTCCTTCATGTGCATTTCTGAGTGTGCAGTGAACTGGCATATACAAACTAGTTTAGGCTGAAAATAATTGAGTTTCCTAAGTAGTCATATATTATCGTTAAAATTAAGTAAAATGCAAAAGCTTTAATCTCACAGCAGTTTCTTGAACTGAATTCTAATTATTCATGTATTGACTTTTAAGGGAAATTATTTGAATGTTTTTTTAATTCAATGAAATTGTACTTTCCAGTGAGAACATATTTACAAATGAATAAATGTATTCACAAAGTCTACAGTGCACACTGTGTTTTGCTTTCCATTTCTAATATCCTGGAGGCACTTTGCTCATTATCAAATATTGTTTGATGTCTTTGTTTCATGATGATTAACTGTGGTCACCAAACACTGGCCTAGATTGTTTAAAATGAAATTTCCATCTGGTTATTTTTCATTTTAGAATTCAACACAATGTACAAATAGCAATGACAATTCTCTGCAATGTAATTCTCATGGTGCATGTATATATATATATATATATATATATATATATATATATATATATATATATATATATATATATATATATATATATATATATATATATATACTGAAACATGCTAATTATGTATGAAAAATACATACAAGCCATGTGTATTTTCTGCATAGACCAGTAATGGTCAGTCTCAAATAATATGCTATATATATATATATATATATATATATATATATATATATATATATATATATATATATATATATATATATAGTTTTCAGCTATATTGCAACAAAAAAAAATCAAGTAAGAGAGACACTATACATACGTATGCATCTTACGTTCAAAATTTTATTTGGTGTAAATAAATGTTCCAACAACGATTATAATTTAACTGTAATTTATTGTGATAAATACTAACGTCATTTTGTTTAAATTGGATTGCAGTTGATAAATATAATAGAGAATTGAGTAAAACAGGACAACATTCAGCTGGGAAAATATATAATAATTAAAGGTTCTCTTTGTTTTATATAAAACAAATCTAATAAAACTTTTTATGAAAATAATCAACAAAGACATCAGCCAATTCCTTGCAAAATGACACATCCTTGGAAAAAGACATAAACCCAGGTTATATTTTAAAAAGCTAAAGTGTATTATGATATTGGCATAATTGGCAAACAAATAGGGACGCCCAGCCCAGTCAAAAACATATTGTATTGTTGACATGTCTTTGTCTTTCAGGCATAAAGACCTTTTATTGATATTATCTTTTGTAAAGAAAAACGCTTATCACCAAGCAAAAACTAACAGAACCATTGTTTGCAGCCTTATTTAAACACTTTCTGTACGCGAAGTGACAAATAAAAGGTTAAACTTTGGCCAAGCAAATTTGGTAGCATGCGGTAATATGATCTATGTTGCACATTTGAAAAAGAATAGCTAAGCTACAAAGTTGTCCTTATTCACCGTTCCCTTTTGTACTATGTCAAAAAAAAAAAAAAAAGTAAATGTCATTTGCTCTTATTGGCTTTTATACTGGTACATTATACACAGACCTTGTGAGGGAATGTTTTCCTGCATTTAAGTGTTTGGAATGTGTGACTAATAATTTTACTTATGTATTAATAATGCCGGCATTCAAGTCAGTTATGTTTTTTTTGGCAGTGTACAAGGCTTTGTTTAAAGAAGGTTTTAATTGTTGGTGAAAGAGAAATGTTCAGTGTATGTTCTTGGTTGCTATAGAAACATGGTTACACTGTTGTGTTTCATGACAATTTTATCTTATGTTGCTGTAAAGGGAGGTACTAACTCTTGTTCACCACCCAAAAACATATATTTTTTCTCTCAAACCCGAGAAAGTTAAAACTGTAATTATTTGCCCTGGAGAGCACAAACTTGAGTAAAAAAAAAAAAAAAAAAAAAAAATTCTGCATAGCCTTCCATGATTTGATTTTTAAGTTTATGATTTAATGTTGAGTTGTACATATATCTGCCTTAAGGAGACTTTTTTAATTAAGTTCTCATTTTATTTGTAATCTTTAACGGTAGCTTTCAAAATGGCAAAGATAATACTGGGCATACTAGTGAATGTAAATGTGTGTTATAATTGAATATGAAATAAAATGTATGCTACCTTGAAAATGTGTAGTATATTTTGAAAAAAAAAAAAAAAAAAAAAAAAACAACAACTTTGGGTTCACATTTCAACTGATGATGTTAATACCAGTTCACTGTTCTGTATTATGAGCAAATACACTGTCAAAATCCTTTGTAAAGCAGTCAAAGAGCTATTTCAGAGTTGTTTTATTATTTCAGAGTGCAACAAAGAAAGTCTTTTGTTCAATGCTTGCAGCACACATTCTCCTTTTATGACTTGCTGCTGTCCTCTAGTGGCAATTGATCCTCTGGGTGCTCTACGAAATGGAAGCATACTGGCAGTGCTGATTTCTGTGTGTCTCAATGGTTATCATTCTCAAACATTTAAAACATGATTTGTTACATTGGCTATCACTCGGGTTTAAAACAGTATTTACTATATACATGTCTGTTTCCTCAGTGTTCACCTTTCAAGGAAACTCAAATTGTGTAAACAAAAGCAGGAACCTAGTGTTGCGTTCTCATTATGTTTCTTAACTAGAGTCAATATTATACTGTTTTCCGAATGGTACACCGAAACTGCTATGAGAATGTTATCGGGTCTATGGAACCAGTTCTACTGATAACCATGTTAACATGTTAGTATAATGATTTGGACAGGCCTTATGCTAATTCAAATAGAAAGCTTTTAATATTGTAGCCACTGCAATACTGATTTGGAAATTCTGGACATTTTAAATAGTGGTAAGTTAGTTTTGTATAATCATGAAATTAGTGTTTTGTCAAACATTATTTTACAATATACTGTAAAAAAAAAATCACGTCTCTATTAACAATACTACATTACAAACAAACTGTTAATGTAAAGTGTTTCCGTTCAGTGTGTGCTACAGATTTCAATGCGTTGAGCTTGAAGTATGTCTTAAATTGCTCTTTTCAATATATTTTGTTTTCAAAGCACACCATGGAATCCTTATCTGCTGGTACACCTTTCACTTTTCTAACTAAAGTTATTGTTTTATTGAAAATCTCTACATGTCATTACTTTGTTTTTTCAGTTTTCTGAAATTGTACAATCAAATTATATAACATTTTGATAAAGCACTTTGTGTAGAACGATTCTGCACACAATTGAAAAACTATAAACAGAATAATTAACTAAAGATCAAACATGTGCTTTTTATAATAAGATTATTAGGAAGAAAGATAAGAAAACATCAGTGTATCAATTAATCTGTCTTTTTTAAGTTCATTAGAAGAAATCCACATTTTAAACATGCTAAACATTTATTCATACATCACTAATAATCCGTTTAGTCTTATAATAACAATATATTGTAGTTGAAAATGATTTTACTGGGTGTCACTGTATGATTAATATTTAAATAAATATACAGTGTGATCAGCTACAAAATTAACACTATAACAATTACGTAAACAAAGAAAGGACTCATTATCACTTCAAGATATACCTTTTGAATTATACAAGTGGGACAAAATGTGACAGCAGCCACTTTGCACCACTCTAGAAACAGATCAAATATTTTCAAGGCACTGCATATTACATAAATCAAAGAAATAATCAGGCAGCGTGTATAAGATACTTGTGAGGCTAAACCTCCCCAAAATAAATCGACCAAACCCTCATAAGAAATTGTTCTGACCAACACAAAAATATCTGTGAGAGATAAAGATCTATTTTTTTCCCGCAAGCGCGCAAAGCAGGTATAACAAACACATTTCTCGTGTTCCTACTGCTCAACCGCCAGACCGCTAAGGCAGCTGGGATATCAAAATCAACACTGTAGTACAGATACAGGATTTAGATGCATTTCAATGTCACTGGAGGAGACAATGCTTGGCTTGTTTAATGTCAATTCTTCCCACTGATCTGAGCCCCCATATCGCTGCAGAAGGCAGCTGATGAAAACTCTGAATCATTTTCTCTCTTTCCCTTGCCTGGAACATCCTCTTCAGAATTTCTGCATTTATTCGAATTGCTGTTATCTATACAAACATCTTTATCCGAATATGATTTTACTTGTGGCAAAATATTTTCGCAGCATACTGTCTGTTTTCATGCACCACGTTTTGTGAGAATTTGATAACTGACGTTACAGTCAGAACATACTTCTTCAACTGTTTGAACAAATGCCACCTTTCAGATTACGAATGTTTCTGAAATTTTTTACAGTACAGTACAAGTTCTAAAAATGACGCAGGAGAATGAATCTGGTTTACAGCTTTTATTTGTGTCCGTCAGTCTGACTATTTTTCAAACTCAACACAATGAATGAAACTTAGTATTCAGACTCACTATTAACAGGGTAATAAAAAATAATAATGCAATATATATATATATATATATATATATATATATATATATATATATATATATATATATATATATATATGTGTGTGTGCGTGTGTGTGTGTTACTGTACATTGTTGGATTCAATAAATGCAGGGGAAAAGTGTGGAATAGCCTCCCCAAACGAAAGACTCACGCGCCGCCTATCGAAATAATGTAATGTTAACCAAGAATTTCCAATATTATATTTACATTTTTTGGGTATTTTTCGAGTACTGGTGTTCCTTGTTAAATTTAGGCCCATTATATGGAAGGGAACATTACAAAATGTGTTTTGAGAAGACTTTTCTAAGTAGTACAACACCCACATTGAACACATGTTTAATGTAGAGACTAGTAATTGATATAAGAGCATACTTTTTAACATGTATTAACCTTTTTTAAAATCTATTCTGACGCTTAATGTTTAATTTAGAACCAAAACATTCACATAGCAGATTTGTTCCTGCTAATTTAGCTATGAAATAGGTTAGACTACCACAAATATACCATGATAACACCAATCTTGTCTTGACTGACTACTTCCCTACTAATGCAATGACGTGAGTTAAAAATAAAATTTCATGATAATGAAGGAGGGTACTATGTATTAATCTATGCTTAACTTTAAACAAGCCCAAACAGTTTTCTTCGGTACTTGCACTTAGCTCTGTTTGAGCCATGCTCCCGAAATCCAGAAACACAAACACATGTTACAGAATTGGAATGTTAAAAATCCCTTGGGGTGTTAAAATTTTTTTTAGCAGAGTGCTGTAGCTGGGGAAAACCCGACCAACCCGGCCTGTGTGTGAACAAGTACCAGAACAAATGCTACAGTCATTAATATGAAGTCTTTTTTTTAAACCAATTTTTTTCAGCAATTCACATTTTTCACATAAATAAAGTTTAAGTTCTCAACACTCTCACTAACTCAAATTATTAACCTGTTCAGTAACTGATGTGTTTTTTCAGTGATGCATTCATTTCACGGGATGTAAAAAAACTCTACTAATGTTTACATGTTAAAATCCCTTGTCAGTCCAGTGATAAAAGGAGATGAATGAGTTAACTTTGGGATAATTTGAATTTAATGCTTGTGGGTTGTGTAAACTCATTTATCAGGTGGCTTTTTCTTCCTCACAGTGCCAAAGTCATGTGATTTTTGTTTTTAATGAAAATGTATATTTGAAATGCGGTCATTTCTATTTTTTATATGATTTTTTTTTTTTTTTTTTCCACAAAATAGTTAAAAAAAATACAGCAGTTCAACAGCCTTGGAAAAATAAGATTCCTGATATTTTTGTTTTCTAATTTAGGCTTTCATTGATAAACACAAACCCTTACAGAACAGCAGACTACTTCTGATTTTTTGTTCCCTTTTGTGTTTTTATCTTGTTGAGACAGAGGTACAGTGTGATTCCCATCTGTGCTGTTATTTGTTGAAGCAGATCTAAGGTTGCATCAAAACATAAAATCCTCCAGAACAGTATGATTGGGCAATAATTGAAAGAACCACTTGTTGGACAGTATAAAACATAAAAGCCACAATACACACTCATTTTTATCCAATCCCTGTTTATACTCTTCATGTTCAGTGTACTGTGACTATTTAATCAGCTGATATACGTTTCTCACATTCCTCAGATTTTAATTTATTGACAAAATAGAACATTGTGTCAAAGCTTTTCTCAGGTAATTCTCTGAAACAAAGTTTATTAAGCAACGGTATTTTGAGGACTCTTGAATGACAGTGTTCCCACAGGAGTGCTTCCGTGCTAAACTGAAGTTAAGAAAATGTGTTTTTCTAAGTACTGTTGGAACCAAAAGCACCCATTAAATTGCATGGGCAATAAAGTTACTCTGTGCATTCCCCTGCCTCCACTGCCTCTTTCAGTACATCTTGAACACAATGTATTTTTTGTAGGTCTTGATGTTTAATTAGTAATTCTCCCTGATTTTACTTACAAACTGGCATCATGTTAGAAAGGAAACCAGGCAGTTATAGTTAAACATTGTTAATCATAAATAAAGCATACAGTGCCTATGTGGTAGTGTTTTAATGTGGTAAAGTTTCAGGTTAGATGATTTTAAGATTCAAGCTTGGGTTTGTAACCTCTTGTGGATATTAATTTCATATAAGTTGAAATAAAGCCTGTAGCTGTCAATTACTGTGGTAACAGCCCTTGTTACTCTTTATAATCTTCATGGTATAGTTAATAGTTGTTTTTAAAGCCACACAGCTTTCTTGTTCTTTTAAAAATGTGTGCAATTTATTGCAGCAGTGGCTAGATTTATAACTAGACGAGTTACAGAGAACCATTACTGGCACCAAGGGACACCGAATTACTGTTTATGATTGGTTGGAGAATGGCTAAGCAGATGATAAAGCACTTGCCAGCATTTGTCCAACCTTTCTCTGTCATGTTTTCTGTGGATGTCCTTCTAATGCCAGAACAGGAAAAGGAGGTTTTGTATTATTCTTTGCTGCTTATTGTACACATGATACTACAGAAGAATTGCTCCAGGGTTTTGTATAAACTGCTGCTCGAATAAATAGGATTTTAGTCTCACCTGTGTTGATTCTAATACTGTAGGTTGACGTTAGTTGTGATGAAGGGACACTGTTGTAGTTTTAATACAATGGGACTAAAACCATAATTCAGTTTACAAAACTAGCCTTTTTTAAAATGTTTATTTAACAAGTAACACTGTAGTTTATGGACTTCTTGTACATAATTGATCAGTATGATCAGTTGTAAAGTATGTTCAAAGGGCTCTCCCATTTTCTCAAACAAATATATTGGAATTTGTTAAATACTGTAATGTAGCCATGGTATATCTGCTGGTGGGTTTGACAGTTCGGTTTGCTTCCCATTGCTGTCACACAATCTTTGTTTGGGTATTTTGCATGTCCCTGTGCATAAACCAGCCCTAACGACAACCAACCACTCTGCAGTTGAGCATTAGTTGTAGATTTTTAGAATTTCTTTAAAAAGAAGGTGTAGAAAAAAACTGAATGAAATGATTATGCCATATAGCCCCTGTAAATACTGTATATAGCCGTGTAATTACTTTGTAACACAACATGCTGTTGTAATAAACCTTTAAAACACATAAAGGTTCATACCTATTTACAGTAAATGTGACCAAAAATAAACTTGGTTGTACACAGTTATGTTACCGAATCAAACACTGAGTCAGTAAAATCATCTAGTCCCGGAGGGGAAGGGGGAAGCTAAGATAAGGTGTTTAGATTCCCTTGATATTGTTTGTCAGTGTTGCCATTCTTTAGGCATCTCTGCATGGTATTTAGTATTCCAATCTCTAAGCATATGTTTATGTCATGTTTTTATTTTTCTCCCAAGGCAACGTCTTCCGAACTCATAACAACAAGAAAAAAAACAAAACAGTTTAAAATACTTTTATGAACCGGGTCCCCCCTATGACATTTCCTGTAACTTTCTAGGCTAATATGAAACTATTACCAGAAATTCACCATGATAATATCAATTCAACCTGATTAATGCTGTGCAATTATTTATGTTTCCCGGACTGAAATAAATCAATAATCAAAACAAACCTTGAAATATTTTTTTCTTACTTTGCTCAGCAATGATGTAGCTGTTTTTCCATCCTGTTTTTTTAATGTAATCATTTTCCATTATAAAATTGGATCATAATTATCTGTGTTTCCCATTCCATCACAAATAAGATTTATTAAACTGAATATGCATTTCACACCATTTATCCTTAAATAAACATGTCTATAAATAAGCAAATGCTAACACTCAACAGTGAGGTAGTTTAACTAAATCATGGCAGTTGCTCATTTATCACTGCCCTAACTAGACAATAGGAAGTGACAGTAAGCCATTGTTTTATATGCATTAGGATTTCCTTCTTAAACAAATACAATCGACGTGGTGTGTTTCCAGAGAGAGCACAACTCTACCAGTGGCCTCAGCTTTGTCTTGTCTTTATCTCAGCCTGAGGATTAATCCCTGTGATGGTGCAAAAGAAATACCAAAAATAAAATAAAATGTATCTCTGAGGTCAAAGTGCCAGCTGTCTTTTGGGATATGCATTACATTAGTGTCATTTTTGGCTTCCTGATGTTAATCAAAACCAACACCATAAAGTGTTAGTTAGCTAATTTGTGTATTATTGTCAATGTTATCATTAATTATGTGGTTGTGAGGAAAGAGAGGATTAATGAGATGTCACAGGTAATTTACACCAATCAAGCTCCCCAGGACATTAACTAAAGAAAAAGTGTGGAGGATTACCAGGCCTTCACAAGAGTCCTTGTGCAATCACAAAATCAGAGTGGTTCATGACACACATGCACTTGCACACATACACACACACACACACACACACACACACACACACACACTATATATATATATATATATATATATATATATATATATATATATATATATATATATTATATATATAGGACATCGTTAAAGCAATTTCTGTATTCAAAATCTAACACAAATATATTCATATTTACATTTAGAAAATACATTTTTGATTTCAGTTTCTTTATGACAAGCATCTGTTTTTTAAAAATAATAATATTGAAGTTTGTATTGTTATTGGCAATGGTACACTTGTTTAAGAGTTCTGTACTTTGTAAGAATGATATAATGCTGCGCTGTCTTTGTGATCCATCCATGACATTTATGAAAAGTACATGTTATTTATGTACATAACATATATAAATAATATGTTGTGTTAAAATAGAATCAGACAGGTAAAAGAAAAACAATCATACAACCTGTTTAAAGAATATCTGGATTTGAACAGTTCGTAATGCAATGTGTCTCTGCTCAGTCTACTCTACATGCATGCACACCACTGATGCACAACCCGCATTTGCAACGCAATGGAATATCCGCGCAATGCACACATGGCTTTCAGTGGAGCATTTCAACTGAACTTGCTGACAGGTGTCCCCAGACATGAAGCTTACCATTTGAAACTCAAGTAATTAAATTTAGCTTCAGCAGAGCAAAGAACAGTACTCCCACAGAACAAAAGAATAAAACGAGCACTGTCTTGTCGTCTTTTGCAAATGCTTAACAATAACCTAGAAAATATGTATATAATAATATGTAGATTTAATACGCAAACGTGACAAATGATATCATACATTTCAAAAAGCTGAGCACGCGTTTTTGTTCTAGACATTTTCTTGGGAGATGCAGCTACCTCTTTTCTCATAATTACAAGCTAAACACAAATGTTGAATTGAAATTTGTTACACTTTTTCCAAGGAGTTTTTTTTAAAGTGTTTAAACAGTGTACTATTGTCTGGGTGGCATTCTTTTCTGTATGATCCCGTGACCTTTTCACTGTTTTTGTGATAAGTGGGTTTAAGGCTACAATTAATTTCACAAACAAATTAACTTTTTAGGGACACACAAAAGGATTATCTCCAGTTGTGTCAGTCATCTTGTGTACCAAAGAGATTAGCAGCAGTTTTTGTTTTCATTCTGTTATTCACAAAAAGTATGTAAATAATTTGGTCAAATAACTTGTTCAGTCATGGAGTCGAAGCGCTGGCAGGTTTGACAAACGACCCAAGAATAGCGATGATAACAATCTATTTGCTCGCCAAGTGGGTATTGAATTGAGAAGATTCCAAGGATAGCAGGTAAAAGATGTTTGCTTTTCAATTCTAGCCCAATTTGAAATGTATTGGGGTAGAGCCTTTTGTGGCAGAGGAAGTGCCAAGTCCCATCACACTGGCCTTCTGACAAATTAGGAGGAGAGCTGTATCAGAAAACCCATATGGTAAGGGAAAATAGTAAAGACATGGCATTCCTTCCTATGCATTGGCGGTTTAAAAAAGTTTTATCATCATCTGTAAATTACTACAAGTGTACCTTCACTTTAGAACAATTCATACAACATCAAATTCAGTATATTGCCCATACTATGTGCTCACAGGTAGGTTACTGTTTGACAGCAGCATTGGTCAGGGTTTGTCTGTCCATCATAACGATTTAGTTCATGTGTTGGTTAATCTTTATAAGCTCTATTCACTGTTGATCTGAATGAAATGTAGCTCACTGCTTTCTCTAAACCCAATTTAGCATAATGTGTGTCAGTACAGTAAATGTACAGTATTTCTTTTGTGTTAGTACTACATGCTGTGGTTTGCTAAATATTTTGCAAGGGTTTCTTCAGGATAATACACTAACATTATAATATAATTTTTTATAACTTTTTTGTAAGGTTGCAAGCAGCACTTAAGCAGAACCTAAAACAGATCATTATTTCAAGGGGAGCCTAGTGGCCCTGAATAAAAAATGAATGCCTCTAGGGTAAAATGACCATTACCCTTTATTTTCTATCAACAGTTGCCATACAAATATTTATATTTGTTTTCCTTTTAGAGACCACCTGCAGCTTGAAAGTGTATGAAAATACAATGTGTTTCAGTGCAACGTAAAGCAAAAAGCAAAAACAAAAAAAAAAAAAAAATAGTTGTCATACAATCAAATCAAAAAAGTATTTTTATAACTTTTAATATTATGGTTAGTAACTGAAAATGAAAAGCGTGAGTTAATAATTTGCCGTTTAAGTGAGCAACAGCTATTGAACATGATTTTCAGACAAGTGATAAATAGACTTTTATTCATATACTTAAACCAAAAAAACAAAAATCCTAGTGAGATATGATTATACAGGCAAAAACAGGTTTCAAGAAGTCATTTGTAAGGACAACAGCTACCAACATTAACTTCAGCTCCATTAAGAGGGGAGAGAGGTGGGTCTGAAGAAACCTATTTGTGCCGCATCAAACCAGCCTCCCCTTTTCTTTCTCATGATCTGAGTCATTTTTCCACTGAAAACTTTTGGCATCAATTGAAAGCATAACGACTAGTTGCTGCACTAAAAGGATCATAAAGTCAATCATATGGATAAAATTACTTAGCAATTTAGTCAGCTTTTCTTTATTTCACATGACGGTTTAGGGTGTTCTACTCAGAGGAGCATTCATTCTTTTGTCATCATGGCATGTCATTGAAGAGAGATGCAAATGATAAATGATTCTTTGTGAATTTTAATATCAAGCCCACCTCCCTAGATCCCCCTCCTTCCTTGAAAAGTATAGCCGTTTATAGTCGCAAGGCAGGAAAGAGGAATCAGGAGCTAGATTGGAAGCATCTATGGATACAAAGAGAATTCCATATCTTACTGACATTAGGAATTGCCAGAGATCACAGACATGTTTGGCAGTCCATTTCCTTAGCACTGATTTTACAGAGCACACTGGTGACTGGTAGCTGAATGTTTTAAGTTTAGTTTAAAAGGAGGAACCACATTTGAATATGCAGTATTGAACTCTCATTCAATTTCTGTACAGCTAGTATGTTTATCAATTTTATAACGATTGATGGTATATGTTAAGGTTTTGGAGGAAAAATGGTTACTATAAGGGGAATGGACCAAGACATTTACCTTGTTACAATCTAATTGAGAAATCCAAGGCTTTCCTTTAAAAGGAGTTTATAAGATGAAGTAAAACAATGAAAAAGTAAGCTAGGGGTAAATTCAATCAATCAATACAGCACAGCTACAGGACCTAGTTGTATGGCTGTATTCAGTCAACTTTTATCAACCCAACACAGCAAAACTATTCAAATCTACAGTTAAAATATCTTGATATAGAACAGAATTATGAAGTTGTATACTAGTCACAAAAGATCTGACAGTATTAGAATTTGGAACTACACTTAAAAACAAATTAGTGCTTGAATAGTGGATCTCCAACACCAAACTGTCAAATAAAATCTGAACTTAATCCATGATTATTAAATTGATTTGGGGGTAACATTTATTACAGTACATATAGACTTTTTAAGTAAAAGTGTGCTGTCATCACTTGTGTTTATGAAACACTGAACAAAAGCTGAGATAAAAACATAAAATAAATAGTTTTGGTGTAAATGTTTATCAGATCGGCATAGGTGTTAAGTGCGAAGAGATGAGATTAACTGATTAGCAGTCACTGTAAACCATAAAGTATGAACTTGAATTTTCTAATTGTGGAGTGATTTACATATCTGTGACATAGATTTTGCTGTGAATACGTTAATTTGAAAATATTTTCCTTGCTGTCAATCACATGTTTTAAAGGAAAATGGCACTACTGGAGCCTTACATTAATCTATTAAATCCAGAACATATTTCCTCACATACTTTTTAACTTTCACACCCACTTTTAAAAAATACTTCTGATGGATACTAGACAGCATTTCGAGATATTTGTTACAGGCTGAAATTTAATGTTTTCTTGCATGGAAGACTTGATGTGAACATACCGACTTGTACTGGCTGCAAGCCAAGCTGGGCTCAGGTTGAAAATATATTGTAAAAAGAAACTGTTGACATTATTTGAGCGGTGGACTGTAAGCCCATGTCTCCTGGGTACGTAACTCAAAAACTACTAGATATCTATGAGGAAAACAGACTTTTAATAATATAGTACAGCCTAAGGTAAAATTATAGGCCCTACACATTAGACAAGAGATTTAATCCACAGTGAAATGTTGAAACTCAAAATAAATTTGTTTAAATATATATATATATATATATATATATATATATATATATATATATATATATGTGTGTGTGTGTGTGTGTGTGTGTGTGTGTATGTATATATGTATATATATATATATATATATATATATATATATATATATATATATATATATATATATATATATGGTAAACAGAGTCTTGCTAGTGTCACAATTGTGGGCAGCTGCAGATTAAGCATACAGAGAAACGTGGACGTGGAGTCTAAACCCCGGCACAGGCACGCAGGACATATTAACACAAACACAAACAAAAGTAAATGAATGTGGTCATGTGACGTTACCAGTGATGGTAATGCACAGAGGACTAATAAAGCAAGCTGTACGAAAATGCAAAATAAAACACAATACAACAAACTATAAATCAAAGGTGCCGTGAAAACAGCAAGCCCCGAGCTATCTCCCGCGGATGTTTTTAAATTGACGGACACTGGGTCAAGACCTGCCCACCTGCTGACTGAATACCAGCACAGCACGTCTCAATCGAGCGCCTGTCTGTAAACAATAATTTAATCAAACAAATCAACTCCAAAATGACACACAATAAACCCATTCCCGCATATAAATCACACCAACACTAATTTACCATTGTGCAGGGCAATCGCCCTGCCATATATATATATATATATATATATATATATATATATATATATATATATATATATATATATATATATAATATGCTTATAATAGTGCTTACACTATAATATACGAAAACATGCTTGTGTTTGCTGTACTGTATCAATCTATAGCATGACAATAGTGTGATGTGTAAACCTTTTAAGAAATCTCACTTGGATGGCAGTTAAGGAAAACAACCATAAATTATTTTGTTTTTCTATGAAAAAAGTGATAGTTTTCATTTCATAAATTTTATAAATGATACCTAGACTTTTCCTTTTTTTTATCTCTCCCTGTATCGGTGTCAACATGCCTCTATGACCAGTTTTGGATGAAGATAGTAAAATATGAAAAACATATGCCATCCCAAGTGCTTCGTGTGGTTTTATGTAAAGAGATAAAAATCAGTACATGGGCTGTCATAGCCTGTTTCAGTGAGCTCAGTGTTGCTAAAACAATGTTAATGTTCTCAAATAGGAATGGCAATGGGAAACACCTGTGAGTAAAATGGATTACCAGAATTTGAAAATCATATTGAAATTGAAACTGCAAGAATGTAAACAAATCCAGTTAGAGTAGGTGAAGCAGGACCACTGCATTCACTAGGTGATGAAAAGTGCAAGTGTGTGGAATTTGGATACAGTTATGTCTCATTTATAGCACTGTAAACATGAAACAGGAACTTAGTAAATAGTCACATATTTATAAAAATATTTAAAGAACATCAGGAAGATCATTTGTTGAGATACCAGCATCCTGTTTTTATCTGTATAAAGAATTCAGAGTTTATAAAATACTGTGCGTGTATATATATATATATATATATATATATATATATATATATATATATATATATATATATATATATATATATATATATATATACAATTAAAATGCAATTATAATGACAATTTATTGCCCTGAAGAAACAATAAATTTTAAACAGATATTGCACATTTGACCTGCTAAGTCGAAATGTCTTCATTCATCCATTTCTTCTTAATACAGCACAACCGCAATCGCTTTGTACTGCAACTGCATTGCCTTTGAAGATCACTTTGGAGGTAGTCAGATGTTCTAGAATGGCCTTAAAATTAAAGCTAGAAATCATATTCATTGACAGAGAAACATTAAACATAAAACAATAAAAAATCTTACTTTTGGTAAATGGTGTTCTATAAGCAGAAAAATAAAATACGAGAACACCATGGCTATATCTCAGTCATAATGTAAATAATGATGCATGAAACTATATGTTACTGAATTATGGACACAAGAAAAAGTGGTATATTAGAAATGAACTGATCAAGAAAAAGATTGTTGCTTATATGTGACCTCATGTGGCCAACCAATTTATAAAACTAAAATAAATTGTTTGAAACTTTAAATAAATTGTTATATATATATATATATATATATATAATATATATATATATATATAATATATTCTACCGACACCATCCCTTTTATCGTACCGTACAAAAAGGAAAGAAAGAAAAAAAAAAATTGTACAACGTACATGAGGATAAAATGGGTTCATTGTTTTTTTCAAATCAAGACAAGCCAGGAGGGTAATGAATGTGAAATGATAATTCATTCCACGTTTTAGTATTTATTGGACAGCTGTGGTAACTTAAAAGTTTTTTCATTCTGATCCTCTAAACATAATGCATTTGTGCAGAACAAAACTGGAGTCTTATCCAAAGCCAATGTTTCCTACAGTGACTAATAGATGTGTTTTTTACTGGTACAATACTGTTTCAGATAATGGTGGTGTGTCTTCCAAGGTCTAAGTGCTTAGGTTATCTTGCCTTAACTCCTCAAATATAGTCTCTGTGGCTCATGTATATTTGTGGTACACTTGTATGCTATCACTATATTTTGCAGTATAACACAGCTGTTGTGGACTGCATATTAAATACTGTACAGTATGTTATATTCTGTCAAATGGCTTAGTAAAACTGCATCTCTTTTATTTTTTCCCCCTCCTTTCTGACACATCACTAATTTGAAAATAATTCCCTAACTTCAGGGTGCAGGTAATGTGCCAAAACTTTTGTGACAAGGTAATAACTCGGTACAATTTTGTTTGCATATGTATTTAAATTCATAGAACAGGCAGGATTTTTATTTATTTATTTATTTCTCGGCAAGCAAAATTAATTAATGTACGTTTTGTTTTATGAACGTGTCAGGTTGAAATGATGAATAGCTAATAATATCAAGAGATTATAGACGTAGTGCAAGACAGTACATTAATAGATACAGAGACACCACATCCTCACATCTGTGAGCCATACAGCCACCAGGAAGATGAATCTATTGCAGCACATTTGTTATTAACTTACTTGGGGAACATTTTCAGCCACAATGTCATTACTAGTAGTGAGTGCATAATAGAAATGAACTTTAAAAAGGTCTTTATAATTACAGTCAGAAACCTATAAGATTACATATTGGTTTGTACACTCCACCCTCATTATACCACTGTCCCTTGGTAGAGAAGAATTTCATGTAGTATAATGAGGTGAGTTATAATGAAGGTCATCTTAATAGGATTTAATGTGGTTGGGATCCAAGGTATTGGAGATGGTGTAGCATTCTAATGAGGATGGCAGCTTCAGAAAGTCCTAATTTATTAATCCCCGTCTACATTTACATTTATGCACGTGATTTTACACCTTGCACTACTTTTTATGAAATAGATAGACTACAGTTATTAATGTATAGACATCCTGAGTTTTACTGCATTTTAGTACTGCTTCTTGATCTCGATTGTTTATGATTTGCTATAGTTTGATTATTGCTCATTTTTGTGTGACAATAACTAAAGCACAATTCACTTGCACCATTGAATAAGTGCCATTGTTAGGACTTTTGTACAAACTCCACAACTTCACATCCACTCCTTACCCGTCAAGGCCCAATCTAAATATCTTATTAGCAGTAATTTCAATGGAATATCTTATGTAACAGTATATCAGCAAAATCATACAGTTGAGGATCTGGTTAAGGGGCAAAACTGCATGAAAATACCCATCACTAGTGTTGGACTAATAATCGATTACTGTAATATTTTGTCTCAATTAATTATTGCACCGATAAACATGTACCAATAATATAATCTGACAGGTATCTCAAATTAAGAAGCACCACTGCTATTGAACGGTTTTGTTCTACATGATTTGGGTTTGTATAAGGATATTCTGAAGGCTGTTAAAAAAAAAAGTTCCAAGTTCCAAAGTTCACTGAATTGGATAAGTGAAAAATGATCCCTCTATTTGGGGGAAGAGGGGTCATGCGGCTTTATTTGAAAAAGCCAGCAAACAAAAAGTATACAAAAAAAAAAAAAAAAAAAAACAAAAAAAAAAAAAAACTAGTGAGAAACATAATTAATTTAACATACATTTCAAGATGCGTAAATATATACATATTAAAAATTTTTTTAAAAACCTGGAAACTTTGTGTTAAGTACTCCTTATCAGATGGTGTTTGTTTATCTAGCAGAAGTTTATATCAGCACTAAAAAATAAGTGAAAAACATGTATGCAAAACGTCTAGATTTTGACATGTAACACAATAATAACAATTTCTACATTAAAAAAACTACTCTTCCCTATTACAAAAACAGATCTTTCTGTGAAATCCAAAATTCTGTATATTATATGCAGGAATAAGTAAGCACATGGCAAACATCAAGAAAGCCTGCTGCCCCACCTCCCCCAGTGACATCTAGATCCACATCTGAATTTTGATGCTAACCAGAGTTGGAATATTTTGACTTTCTTACTGTCATTACCATACTTACATCATCCCATATGGATGTCGTCCCAGCGATACATGGCATTACTCGGCTCAGCCCAGTACTGGTACATGGTTTTAGAAAGATTACATTCATGTTCAGATATTGTACAGCAGAATTATGACTCACACAGATACAAAATAAATAAAATCATAATTGAATGAGAAGTTTTATTTCATGTGATACATTTTTTGATATACAGTAATTTCGTTATTTAGAGCACCTTATCCACATTGTCACCATAACATTCAGTTAATTCGGTATTTTCCCTTATAAAAGTATAAATGTAATAAATGTGCAAGGTAATTCTGCAGTTTACCATGCTTTAAAATGTATTTACTAAGCTTGTCTGCTTTTCTATTATTGGCTAAACGTTTGCACTAATTTTAAACAGATAAAGGCATTTATTAAATCAAATATATAGCTCCCCTTTAACATTGTTATGGTTTATAGAGACATATTATTTGTCTTTATCTGTATCAGAAATATCATTTAATAAAGCATTTGTTTCATTTCAGGCTGAGAAAGGCTGACCTCAGCTATGATTGTGATCCCAGAACCTAGAAATTTCAGATGTCAGATTCATGTTTTTTAAAGTCCCAGCTCTGAATGGATGTTTTTGCAGTTATCGTATGGCAGTTCCTTGACTGACAGTAAAAAAAGAAAGCTGTCTTTTGAGTGTTCAACATTTGATTATAGAACTTTAGAGGCCATATTAAAGTGGAAGGTTTAAAGGTGGTAAAAAGGAAGGCATCGATTGTAATTCTGTAGATAAGCGAGTCGCCTTCTATCCAGAGGCCATATCCCTTTTATTGCATCTGGCAGTAAATTAAGGCAAGTAAAAAAGACAAAAAATTAAACCCCGGGCAAAAATTGTGCTCCTGCCTCACTAGCTTCCGGAATACTGGCATTATTCTTTGATTTTAGATTAGATATCCTGATGAGGATGACCATAAAAGAGCTATAGAGCAATAAAGGAAGAAAAAAAAAAAAACAGCAGTTCATAAAAGGGACCCAAGGCCATTTTAAGTTTGGTTTATGCATCTGCTGCTTTACCTTCATTGATTTTTTAGAGATTATTACTGTTTTTATTTATAGAGAAACAATTTGATTTAGCCCTAAATTTAGTGGAATGCTTACGCCGACAAGAAGTTGGGGCCTGTCGGAAATTATTAAAATTGTTGTGTTTCAACAAGAATGATTATATCAAGCTACTATATATATATATATATATATATATATATATATTATATATATATATATATATATCTATATATTATATATATACGCTTTAACATTAACCTTCTACCCTTAGTATTTTATGCACAGTCCATAAGAATATTATAAGTCTTGTCAGTAATGATGTATGACGTTAATCTTTGTTCCATAGCAGCAGTATACTCTACTTATTGTGGACAGAAAGTATTGACAGAAGAGATGGGCCAGCTAGCTTGGATTTAACCCACGCTTCTGTAACTCAAAATGTTTATTTTCATGCTAGGTTTCCAAATAAAAAAAATAAATAGGATTGTTTTATCTTTCGTACCAATGCTGAATTTACATACCATGTGATTCCATCATATTCTTACCCATGTTGTTGTCATATTCCCACAAACTCCTGTATAGTAAGCATTGATCCCCGAGGAGAGATTGATTAGAGCAGAGGTTTATCCTATCCATCACCAAAAGTGATACACATGGATAAGCTTGAAAGATCAGCACAAAAGCATCTTGAATCCTACCACTTTAGGCAGAATCTCTGATGTGAAATGTGGTATGTGATCTTGCAAAATTCTGATGTGTATGGAAAATAATCTGGGCAAAGCAAATGTTCACAGGAATGCAAATATTTTCCAAATGGTTAAAAAAACAAAAAAAAAACCTGACAAACTCCCTCGATGCATTTGCATAAAACATTAAGCTGAACAAAATGATTATACCTGACATGCAGAGCTGTAAGAAGAAGTGTGCCTGTGGCAGTAAGTTACTTGTAGATCATGCAATCAATTCCTCGTCAAGCTACCGTTTCATGATCAGCTTTGTACGCGCTGTCATACTGCTGAATGATTAATCTATGCCTTGTTTTTATTCTCCTCCCTACCCCAAATTTAATAAACTTCCCCTAAATTAAGTTATCCAGCTCGGAAAGGAAGGGGCATTATGATGCAAATGCTAAAATTGATGCCAACCAGATAGCATTTCATGCAGGTTCTATAATTTATGCCAATATAATTTTACATGATTTTGCAAAAATTGTCTCTAATGTGATTAAATGCATACTTAGATGATCTTACCCCAACACTTAGTACAAGAAAAAAAAAACTGCCTTATCCTGGTGTGGTATTATTATTCCCTCAATGAAACAAAAAACAAAAACCCCAAAAAACAATGTCTGGAAATATTCACAGAATCATTTGAGCATTTATTTCATAAGGACTATCACTAGGTTATTTGAAAAAGCAAATAAGTATCAGCACATTACAATTTTAATATCCTACCATAAGCACTAGAAGAATCTTGATCGTTACCAGTATGCTAAAGAGCAGGTCATAGATTAAAAAAAAAATCAGATTCTTGAATAGCCTACTTTGTGCAAACAACTCACAATATGCAATTTTTTTGTTGAATATTTGCAAAGTGAAAACTTAAGAAATGAGGCCGACCATGACAATTGCAGCAGCCGATGCTGTCGTATTTAAGTTTTCAAAGGAAGAACCACACTGATTATCAGGGCTATATGGGATAATCCATGAGCATTTAGGGAGTTCTGTAGGATTACTGAATAACCAATGAGCCCTCGAAGGTGGAATGTAGGTTGTTTACAGCCATCTCATGAGTAAAACAACCACAGTACTGCAGACAATTCGAAATTGAACAGATTCATTCAGAGAATTATGTTCTATTGATCAAGCTTTGCATCTCCTGAGAAAGGCAAGATAGATTTTAAAAGGAAATCTGGTTAAAAAAAAAAGTGGTATATAAACCAAATGTACTTCAATCAAGGTTTTATTGCAATTAGAAACTGGCAAACAAGGCAATATATGAACATTCATATATTTAAACGACAACTATACTTATTTTTTCAGTGTCTTTTCTTTCATTTTGATTTCTTTAAAGCTAGATATTCTATATGAGACAGAGCACTCTAATGGAGCTTCATGATTGGATAAGGGAAGTTCAGAATGGTCCGTTTAATGAAAGAGAGAGCTCTGTACACTTTCCCCTCTTATCTTTGTCTTTTAAAGCTGCAAGATAGCAGAACATAATGACAACCTATAAACCCATCATGACAGCATTTCAAAACTCACAAAGATATCTTCTAGTGGTTATGTGGTTTAATTATGTGCCCTTAAAGAGTGAATGTTTTATTCCATCAGTGTATTTTTGAATTGGTGTGCCTGTGTTGGAAATGATTGTTTTCGTAATGCCCTTCTGTTGAGAACCAGTTTTAACAATCTTTATTGCTTCCCCTAACATTGCACAGTCATAATTGAACTACAGCAAGATGATTCTTC
The DNA here is from genome assembly GCF_017654505.1 of Polyodon spathula. Classification (NCBI taxonomy): domain Eukaryota; kingdom Metazoa; phylum Chordata; class Actinopteri; order Acipenseriformes; family Polyodontidae; genus Polyodon; species Polyodon spathula. The sequence goes on from NC_054550.1 coordinate 26,874,776, forward strand.
AATCAACTCTTAAACATGCAGTAGATGTTATTATGCAAAATAGCAAATAAAAACCCAAAACGTGTTCTATATTACAGTAGTTTTTTAACTTTTCTTTTTTACAGTGAAAGGCTATAATAACATACCCAGCGATATGAAATGTATAGTCACAACCACAGCATTGTCAAAAGCAATCTGCACCTGTACTTGGATGTATATTAAAAAAAATAAGTCAAGTAAGTTCAATTGATGTAAGAAAGAGGTGCCTATGGAAAATATATACACACTTTTAAATACCCACTAAACCGATGCATTCTGTAAATGCAAATATTGTCTTCCAGTAGTGTTGTACAATTGCAAGCTTGTCCTGGGGGAAAAAAATTGCTGGAAAGGTTCTGTAAATCATGTTGAAATATTTTTAGGTTGAATCTGTCACTTGTAGCCTATTGGTTTGCAGAAATAACTACAAAAGCCAGAAGATAATCTAATAGATCACTAATTGGGACAAGTTGTCCCTTGGTAACAGTTTGTACAAACTGCAATAACTTGGGCACTATGAGCTGCTTTCCTAATAACATTTTAGGGGAACATAATATGAACTTTAATGCATGTTCTATAGTACCAGTACCTTAAAAATGGTGCAGTAATACAGGCTTTTTTGATATATCTCGTGGCTATGGAAGAATGACTACTGGTCCTGTGTTTCTGTTAAAAATGCTCAGTGTTCATGGTTAAACGCAATTGATTTTGAGATATCGAAACAATTATCTACACGTAATCATATATCAACAGCTATTATGCTGTTTGTTATCCTTAGTTTATCATTTGATGAATACGCTATTGTTAATGTGAGACATTCCCCTGCTGAGATGAAATTTAGCTTATCAAGCTGATATTTAATGTTCTTTCTTTTTTTTTTTTTTTTTGCAAGCAACTAAAATGACTATATAAAACAAGAAGAAATAATAAAAAAAGTTAATGATTTATCATTAGCACAGCAGAGATATAGAATGGAAACCAAGGGTAATGGTGTGTATCTTTCTTGTTATTAAGAAAATACATATTTGTTTGATTTTAATATAAGGACACAAATGCACAATTTATTTTCTACTCAAACTGTCTTTGATGAAATGACATTTTCTCTATTAGTCTTACTAAATATATTATTTTTTTATTTACTGTATATTACCATGAAGACATAGGTACTTTTAAGGCCACAAATGTGTCTCACAGTCTACAGTACTGTATTTAAATACCACTTATTGTGGATTTAACTAAAGATGTCCCTTTCTGATCTAGGACCTGTGACAAAGCAAGCCAGTTTACTCCCCTTTGCAATTTCCACACCCTACACAATGCCTGCCTCAGATCACTTCATGTGTGTATTGAATGTTTCTACCCACTCCTTGCTGCTTTCATGACCTACATATCTAGAGATCTCTTTAGTATCAACGATGTTCAAGACAAACAAATGGATTGCTGATTTGCATATTCTTTAGCTTTCAGATATGCAATGAATTGTTAATTCTTGACTGGTACTAGAAAAAATAATCAATGTTATGCAAAAAATCTCTGAATGACAGAGTCCTTTTGTACGCTTATCTTTTTAGAAGGCTCTTAGTAAACATCGTTTTGGTGGAATGTTGACAACATTGACCCTCGAGCATCGCAGGAATTTTCTTTTCAAAAAAAATTAAACAGCTAATTTATTTCCTATTCATTTTATATTTAGCAAGCATCAAGATGGAATACGTTCATCAATTTAAAAATGTGTTCCTATTCATTATTAATTCATGTTAGGGTTAGGGTTATGAACTATTGTTTGTTGTGTTTGTATTTACAGCTAACTATTTTGTTAACAGTTAATATATTAATTATATATATATATATATATATATATATATATATATATTATATATATATATATATATATATATATATAACATTTGAATTGCATGACTTATTATAAAATGTAAATTAAAACAGTATACATGGATAATCTGTTTGCTTGATGTTGTAATTGAAGAAATTATGTGCTGACTTTATTAAATTAATGGGAACTAAATTAATTTAGTTTTCAGTGCTTTAGAGAGGGGAGTGACATTTGTGTTGTAACTGCTACCATGCACACCAAAAATGTCAAAACTTTCATTTTCATTTTTTGCAAAGTAGTGTTGTGCAGTTTTTTTTAACAGGTTCTATACTTTTATATTGTTCTGCTCATTCCCTAACATGAAATGCCTACACTCCAAGGAAACTGTTGAGTTTAAATTAAAAATAGATGTAATAAAGTTCCAAGTAAGATGAACATTTTTCTACCAGTTACAGTAAGTAACATTTTTAAAAAAAAACCCAGATTCGCATATCACAAAAAGACCCCAATTAAAACTACAAAACTTCAGTATGTTAATGTAACATTATTCGGCAGGCTTCTTTCGACTTCTACAGCCATACTTCTTTTGGCCATAGCTGTAGACATGAACTAAAATTAAACCTGAACTGCTCTGGAGTCTGAAAGGTGTCATTTTAAAAAGTTGGGTCAGGGAAAGGTGAGGAAAAAACAGAAGTACCCTGTTTGAGCCTTTATAGGAATTCAAGAATAAAAACCCCAGAAGGTGAGTCAGAGATAATAACAAGATCTGGAATTTACAATAACAGACCTACCATATATCTACCTGTCAACCCTCTTCCTCCCAGGGAGAGACAAAAGGTCAATGAAATGGCAATATTCCATCAACATTTTTTGTAGGTAAAAATGGAGGATCAAATATGGACCCTTAAGATACCTCGGTGTTTAACTTTTTTTTTTTTGTTTTAAGTCATTTTGTAAAGAGTTTCTTGTTACTTACATGTTGTGCGCTTTGTGGATATAATTATAAAGCTTTGTGAAGGGGAATGATTGAATGGTAAGTCATACATTTTTCACTGTGGGATAGCAATACAAACTCGAGTTAATAGAATGCAAAAAACAACCTTATTTACTGGAGTACATGTAGTGTAAAAATGCTAGGTTGAAGAAACACTTTTAAATTATTTGGTATATTGCAACTTTGCTAAAGGCTCACATTAAATTCAAAACAAAAACAAAATCCTATATTCTAGTCTAGTCATCAGGAATCTTCACCTGTAATTTTTATTTATTTATATATTTTTTTTCTCCTATTATATTTTTGCCTTGCAATGCAACAACTTTTTCCTTTTTTTCTTGTATATTGTCCCTTGCTTTGTATGATGTTTTCCTGTATTCTTAGTGGTTCTTATTGCAATTACTTTTATTTTTTGATAAGTCTATATAAGGGACTTTGAAAGGAGCTGCATAAACATTTGTAATCTAGGTTAGATTTGTTGATTCTTGGTAAGGGCAGCACCCTCTGTTTTCACATTTGCAATAATATGCATATTAAACAGATATTCACAAGCTGAAGTGAACTAATATAAATGTAGTATACATAATATAAAAGTAATATTATGAGAAACAAATCATATACAAGTCCAATTATATCTACCCACACCATTACAGATGTTTCTCCAAAATGGTAGTGTTCTGCAACGCGCTCTATTTGCTGCATCCATATGGATAACATTTCCAGCTTCCAGGTTTCCTTGCTCTGTGGAAGCACTGCCAAAAGACTTTATATCAGGGATGGGAAACTGTCCCTTCCTAACCACATCTCTGTTCCTACCATGTTCATAATTGAAGCAATCAAACCTCCATCCAAGTCCTAAACTAGATAACTACTCGACTATGCCTGTTAAACTTGGTGAGGAATGGACCTCCTGGATCAGAGATGCCCATATATGCTTTATAAACATCTCGTGCCCTCTATGTACATACAGCAAATACACACTTGCTTTTCAAATATAGGCTTCAAAGATTTAAATTTGAATGTTTGGCTGATGTAGTTAAAGCACTGTAGTTTGGAATGCAGGGTGAGCAAATGCAAAGTGTGGTTCAATTCCTGTTCGCACCAAGCTGCTGATCTTGGCTTGGTGCCCAAAGTGAGGAAAACTGCAGAGGGCCCTGGCCTCTAGGGTAACATCCTTTGCTTTAGGTTCGATGAGGGAAAAGGGAAGATTGGCTTAGCAACTGAAATGAAGGTGACCGATTGATCTTGAAATCATAGTTCCCAAAGTTGCTCTACACATTCTATTACATTTTCCTAAAAGGATCCATATCCAATTGACAATCCAAAGAAAATCATCTTGTGGTTTTGTAATACAGGGGTACTATTTACTGTAGACTTGAATACAAGCTGCTTGCAATTGAGCTAAAACCCCATCAATAATATAATAGAAGTTGTTGATCTGTATCAGAATTCAGATGTAGTTTAACCACTTGCCTGAAGAATGAAAAAAACAATCATTTGAGACTCTGCATGGATTATCCAGTCCTGGTACTCTTCCAGATGTACATGCCCATTTTTTTTTTATATAGCTTTATTCAATTATCTTTTTTGTTATTCCTACATGTTATCCATTTACCCATATAGAAATGCTGGATATCTTCAAGTAACCCATAATGGAAAACTTGGACAAATGCATTTTCAGGTTCAAATTCTGAATGTTGCTACCTTTAGTGATGGTGTAAACTGCTGTTTGTATTCAAAAGTTGAATTTCTAAAGCCAAAATGATGTGTTAAATGTAAAAGTTATATCTGATATAACACCTATAAACCAAAACAATGTGCATCAGAAAATAAACATTTTGACAAATCTTCTTACATCTTGCCGTCTCTAAGATTTTAGTAAATTTAACTTAAATTCTCATTGAAAATGAGGCGTCCACAGGCTAGACAGATGGAGGAATGTTTTTAAATGGTGGTTGATTGTGTATCAGATTGCACCCTGCTACTTCAACACAGCTACAAGCAGCCCCTTGCCATAAGAAAAGTAATTAACTTTGACACATAATTATTAAAGTTTTGATGATAAGAAAGCCCATTTTCCACCTGCTTTCATAACATATATTCCTGGAAGACTGATGCAGGAGAAGTTCAGCTGTTTGGCTTCTTTTTGGAATCTATAAACCAGAAAAAAAAACTAAAACATAAGCTGCTTTAAAGTGCTTCAGGTGATCTCATAGAGAACAAGCTTTGAACAAGAAAATACAGACTCCAAGTTCATGCAAATGTGAAAAGAGAAAAAGATGGATGGTCATAAGAAGAGTTAAAAAGAAAGTTACTGCCCTCCTAAACTGACAGTGATGTGTCTCTAAGAAATATTATAACTGACAGAGGCTTCCATAAATGCACTTATTTTCTATCTTAACACATGGATATTTCTCTAAAACAATATTACCTCAGCTGCTTGCCTGGGTGAACATATTTTTCTGTCTTTCTTTTCTGTAATCAATTATCATGTTTCCAGAGGTCCAGGGGACTGTGGTATTTAAGCAGGGCAAAGACCTGGCACCTCTCCAGCCTACCTGCAGCCGTGTGTGTGTATACAGCATATGTGTGTGTGTGTGTGTGTGTGTGTGTGTGTGTGTGTGTGTGTGTGTGTGTGTGTGTGTGTGTGTAGCTGTGTATGTCTTTGGATGTGTGTATGCAAACTTATGTTCTTTAAAAATATACTGTACAAGTACAAACTAGTTGGTGTATAAACTAGCTTGTGTGCAGGTTGTTTATTTGTCCAACACTAAATGCTTCAGAAACAGCACCGGTGCTGCAGAATGTTTGCAGAACCGCAAACGAGAGCTACAGTAGCAATGAAAACTATTTTTGTTTGTTTATTTTGTTTCAAGAAGGTTCAGAAATGTGATTGCTGAAAATCTTTTCTGAATTAAAAAAGTGAATTTTGATGCATTTCAGTCATTTTCCCAACACTTTTTAAAACTACCCTGGCTTTGTATTGTGTGTGTGTGTGTGTGTGTGTTTTATATGTCTTATAGGAGTTTTACATTTCATACAAAGCACAGGGCTTTTTTGGAGGGGAAAATGAAAAGCTGGCTAGGAAAACAATCCTTATCTAAAGTATGTGGGATGGGGCTGAGCTTCCCAGAGATCTGGAAGTGGGATATTAAGTCTTTCACCTCTGTGTCATCAGATCAGTTCTAGCTCAGGTTATATATGGGACAACTTATATCTGCAGTCAAAAAGGATTTAAGTGAATTATAGTGGTCTCAGCCCCAGTTTCTGTTAGAAGAACATTATAACAATTGACGCTAATAAACAGTATATGAACGATACACAACCATTCCTCAGTAGCTACACTGTGCTTTGTGGATACATACAGTAGAGACATTCAAACTCCAGCTTTAGTCATCACAGTGGAGAATATCTAAAGTGCATCTTATTCTAATCTTTTGTTGCAAAGGAAGTACTCTGAACGAGCCCTCTGGTTCTAAATATGGGCATCACGGCATTCTTTGCCCATGGGAATATTCCTTTTAACGCTGATATTTAAGTCAGAACTCAAACAATGACAATCAAAATGAGCAGACTTGCATTTGCCTCTATTTTTAGTCATTTTTATTTCCAGAGAACTGTTTTTGAGTCTGGTTTCTGGGACCTCAGTCCACAAATAGAAATAGTGGGTATAAAAATAAGCATTGTGTTCAGTTTTTTTTTTAGATACCATTTCCTTTCTCTTGTTCCCCTCCTCCTCTACCCAAGACATGTTTCACTAATTACTCTTTTAGCTCAATGTTGATAGACATGTATTTATTATTTGGGCAGATAAGCCCTGGGACTATGTTTCCATTGAGTATACAGAGACATGTACATTAAAACACAAAAATTCATGAGGCCTGTCCAAGGCTGAAACGTGTGGTAAAGTTTACAGGCCCCTGTTTAGAAAAATACCATAAGCTGGGACCCAGCCAAGCACTGCCACTCAGGGCTGTTTTTGCAATCCAAAAACAATTTGACTTAAACGTTTCCAACTGTGAAGCAGTCCTATTTGAAGGGTTGTACAGTTGTTCACTTTTCTACATTAACATCAAAGTCATTAACAACTGAGTTTTATTGTGTTGGCTATAGTTCACTGAGTCGCTGAAGAGATGTAGCCTTTTATTAAGATAAATCATTGCATTCATTATACTGCACATGAGGTAATCAATTGGACTAATTTCTTTCCACTTTGATCTGAAGAGCTGGGTTTAACCAATCTCTTTTTCTCCAAGAACAATTCTTTTTTTAATTAAAATATATACATGCATATATATGTGTGTGTGTGTGTGTCCTTGTATCTTTCTGCTTTGTCAAGGAGAGTGGGCATTGCATACTTTGCTCCAGATTTAGTTTATGCCAAGCCATGATGCAGCCTGAGGCAAACCAATTCTTCCAGATCACTCATTCCTTACTATGGCTAGATTTTTCTGTTTCAATGCCCTACCTACATTGCTGCTAACTGTACTCAGCACAGATATGCTCTGATGTCTTGCTAGTGCCAGGTTAAGAGAAATGCAAGGTATGTGATCTGCTCTGCTGGCGATTAGACTTTTGGATAACCGATTCTTAGATGTTGCTATTTTATACCAGATGATTTTTTTCACTATGTTATAAATTTTGTAATTAAGTTTCTGACTTACCCCACTCATCCCATCATTCCATTCTTATACAATTTTAAATTCCATAATATTAGGAATGTTTTATATTTGCCAGTATTACGGAAGGATTAAAATTATCAGTAGCACAATATTTCATTTTTTGAATCTATTTTTCATACAAAAACTAATTTATATTGCTACTAAAATGCATTCATGCAGTTTATGTTTCTAGCCATGGTGGTTTGTGGATACCTTTACCATTGAACAGTACCATCCCCCCCCCCCCCCCCCCCCCCCCCCCCCCCAATGAGTGATTACCCATTGCTGTAAAATGCTCTAAACAGTTTCTTAGTAGTATTCATATTTTGCACTGTTCCATTATTTACAGTAGAACAGCCACCATGCCTGCAAAAACATCCCAGAGGTGTCCTGAGTCTTCCATTGTCTGACATCTTGTTAATCACACGGACAATTTAAATAACCTCTGCATACAATACAGGATTTAAAGAAAGGATTTAAAGGGTTTAAAAAAAAATAAATCTCAATAAAATCTAGGCATTCCCCAGAACAGCTGAATACAACATCAATAAAACAATAAATACATTATTGGGGAAATTATTTTATTTTTAGAAAATACTCTTGGTAATTCAAGACAAAAGGCAAGTCCTATCCTATTGTCCCATCCATTAGCCTTAATTAGTTAAATGAGGGCACCCACAACTCTACATAGAGATGTCAGTATGTAGCTTACTCTACATACTGACATCTTGGCACTCTCCAAGGTGATTTAAAACAGTCTGACTTCTCTTTATGATGGGTCCTCCAGTACACAAGGCGCTGGAGTTTTAAATGCTTTAAGGTCTACCTTTTATATCTGACCTTTGGCAGTCATCAGATCTGAATTATTTTGATTCACCCTGGTCTAGGCCAGTCTCCAGCCGTGGTCCCAGGGGTGCCTGCAGATTAGGTATTTTTTGGCAAGCTAGTAGGTGTTAATGGTTTCATGTTTTAATAATACATACATTTAATATTCACAGTAACAATTTTGAAGAAGAAACTACAGCAAAGATGTGTGTTAACAATGCACAATATACAGCATAGTACCGTACATTATTAATGAGCATGCACATAGTGAGGCAGTTTGCAGGCTGGCTCAGAACTATGCTGTGTCTAGGCTTCAGTAGCTTTATTAACTCTCATTCTTTAAAACAAAACAAAAAAATGACAGCACGTCATGTTGGACATTTACAAATTGGTTAAGAAACAGTGGTACATTTGTCTGTGGATCAAAAAAAATGTAGTAAAAGCACAGTAAAACTATTGTGAGAACAAAGTAAAGCTTGGTAAATGAATACATGGGAAAACGACAAACAGCGAATAGCAGTACAGAGCAAGTTATTGTACATTACTGTGGGTACAAATGAAAACTGATAACCAACACACAGAATAGAATTCAAATTTCAAATTTCAGTATATGTTACTGCGCTGGAAGTGTTCGAAGATCCCAATAGCTTTCTTATTTAAAGCAACTTCCAAGTTATCTGGCTATCTTCCAGACAAAAATACTCCTTTCCCATATACATGTCCAACATAAGCAAGACAGTGCCTTAAAAAATAAGGAATTTGCAAAATGTTCCTTTGAGTTCTTGCTTATTTTCCTTCCACATATCATACATTTTGAATTCAGTTCACATGCATCTGCACTTTGGGTCTTTTTCAAATCTTGAGAACCATGAACCAGAATGGTTTTTATTGAGGAACCTTGATTTATGAAAGAGATGGTATATATAAAAGAGGTGGTGCATAAGCACCATATCGCCCCTCATTACCCAATAGTTTTCATATAATGTACTGTAATCTTTTGAGTTGTCATTTATCTTTTTTACAACATTGCTGTTTGTTCTATACTGTCAATAGTGTTCCACCCCAGCAACATAATTGTTATTAATACAATAGAATTCCAAATTTAAACTTGCCTGTCCTTCACTGCCAAGTGTTTTAAAAAAAAAATTTGCTTTGCCTTGGCACTGTAACTGCAATTACATTTTTCACATTTATTCAAAGCTCTCCAGGTGTAGTTGTGAGCAGGTGTAGGATTCACAAAATGTGATGATGAATACAATAATAACTAAAGCACTAGGACAGAAGTGCATTTATAGAAGCTGTAGATCAAAATATATATGTTTGTTGTATTTGTTTAATTTTGCTGTTTGTGTGCAAAGATGATATACAGTAAAATAATAATTAAAAAAAAGAATAAATCAACCACATTTTTTTATTTTGCTGGCGAATATTTGAATTTTGATCGACCGTGGTCAGCTTTCTGTAATTAGTAAAATGTTGCAAAATTACAGAAAACACCTACACAAGTGTGTAAAAAATGTACAGGAATGTTTTTATACCTTAAAATCGTTACACGTTGTTCAAAAGAAGACATTCCAAAAGTTTTTAAATCAGAAAACACACACAAAAAAAAAAACCTCTTATCCATTGCTATAATTATGACGAGAAAAAAATATTGTCTGTTAAGCAACAGGATAGTCAGTATGGTTAAAATAAAAGTAATAGTGTTGCTTTGGGTCGTTTAAAATAAAAATAAATTGTCTGAAGTAAGTAGGCTTTATTACATTCTGCTGAATAATTCTACCTGTAGCTTTAGTAGCACAAGTTTATTCAAGTCCCTCTGGGGAATTTTTCAAAATTTCCACAAGGTCAGATATTTAGTGATCTTTTCCCAGATGACAGGGATTCTTGGCTGAGTTTTGAATACATATTCAGCTTTTGTAATCCTGCTTCAGGCAATAGCTGCAAAGTTAAATAACCACTGATTGAATTTTATTAACTCTGATTTGGATGGCTGATAGGCTCAGGCATGCAACTGATGGACAGTTGTTTGTCACTGAGCCAAGAGGCAAAACCAACTGAAAGGGGAAATAACAGACAGCAGCCATTTAATCTTATTTAATGGAGCATTTAGCCTTGGATACATGTTTTAACTATTATAGCGCTCCTTTAGAAATAGATTGTGTGTTGAGGTATCTGTTTAATTTTCCCACAAGGGCATTTCTATATTGTTTACTTGTGATGAGAGACCTGTAACATTCGGTACCATTGTTGTCAGTGACTGGTATAACAATGACTAAAACTCCACGGTTTTACAATGAACATTTATATAGTAGTTTGTGATGTCATATGCCTAGTTTGGTCTGGCAGTGGTTAACATGGTAAATCAAGTTTAGAAACAGTATTGTAAGATACAGTCAGCATTCGGATATCCGTTACCCAGATACACGTCAATCGTGTTTTACTGCCCTTGTATTAAAAATAAAATGAATCCCCATTATATACACATGTAACAAATGCACTTACCCGTCACATGTTATTTCTGACTCCAACAGTTTTTTGATACAAAGCCCATCTCTTCAATGTTACAATTTATTTAAAAATCCGTCACAGCCCACGTTTTTTTTTTTCTCTCTCATGCCAAATCAGTTTTTATTGTGCAGTTACACAGCGCTTCCTCAGTTTCACCTGATGAAAATGCAGCCAAAACAAAACGAACGAGACAAGCTATGGCAATGTAACAGGTAATCATTAAACAGTTTTAGATACTGTGATTTTTTTTTTTTTTTTTTTTTTTTTAATCTGTGATATTTAGTTGTTTTTGTGCATTTTTGTGCAGCTAACAGGCAAGCCCGCAGGCGCCTGGACAGACTGGAGTTGCTGGTGTGCGGTGAGCCGAGGACACAACTGAAGTAAAACATTTTATAGGGTCAGATATGTCAGTGCTGACCTTAGTTTAAACATATCATCATAAGATTAACCCATTGTGTCTTTGGAACTGTAACAATAAGAAGTGTCTCCTCATTTAGATATTAAAACTCTTTACAGCTGAACCACTAGGAGCCATTTTTACAGACTGAATACTGGAGCTGTCAGAAATTTCAGTTGCATTGTAGCTGGGCAAAAGCCCTGCACGTGTAAATAATGTATTGTTTTATATGTATAGTTTAAATAAAATATTGAATGCCAGTGTGTATTAGATATGGTGGATTTTTGCACTTTTTGGCAGGGATGGGGTTAAATCCAACTCTGCCAAATCCATGTGCGGAATGTGGCTGGGGCTTAATTGACTAATTGATGATCACTTTAGTCCAGCCACATGGTATAAAAAAGGAGCTGGAAAGCCAGTTCTGGTGGTCTAGTTTCAGTAAGTGTGCAGCAGCACTACTGTATGGAGAGCCAGTGTGAACGACTTGTGTAGGGATTAATTTAGGGGATTTTGATCCCACAAAAGTTTATTTTAGTGTGTCACAGAGTAGGTTCTGGAGTGGCGCTAAGCCAGTGTTTGGCAATCTTTTATTTTTAGCTGTTTTCTCAGTTTTGTTTTGGAGTTATTTTGATTACACTTTGTCTGTGTATGTCCTCCTGCACTAGGGCTATCATTGCTGGTACCCTAGTGGCACCCATCTGTTTATCTGAAATAAAACCTGGACGCCTGAGTGGTGTTGTCAACTGTATGCCTCTGTCTCTCTCTCTCATCATTCAGCGGACACCCACAACAAAAGTAGCAGGTACTAAGACTCACTGTTACATGCACATTGATTCATTCCTTGTCAAAAGTGGTCATAGTAGAGAAAAAATATCTACCAAATGCTGATGTTGCATCTGGTACAGGGTTAGAGGTACAAAGTCTGTGCAGTTACAACAGATACTAGCACCAAATGTGTGGATTAACAAAACTAAATGAATGAATATTGTAACAGAGCTGCACTTACTCTGGTTCGTTCTTCCCTTTAATCAGTGAGACCCAACACAGGAATGAAGGTTTAAATGCTACACGCACACTTTTAAGAATAACATTTAAAAAACTCATAATCAATTATTGTAAGGTGACATTGGTTTTATTTTGGGAAATATTTTTAAGAAAAATAAAAAACTGAAATATCTTGCTTGCATAAGTATTCAACCCCTGTGCTGTGGAAGCTCCCAGTTTGCACTGATGAAAGAAATTGCCCTAACGAGGACACAATTACCTTACCATTGGCCTCCACCTGTGAACCATTAAAGTTGCTGTCACATTTTCTGGATAAAAACCCCACTGTTGAAGGATCATTGGTAAGGCTGTGAATCTGAAGGAAAATGAAGACCAAAGAGCATTCTACAGAAGTTAGAGATAAAGTAATACAAATGCATAGATTAGGGAATGGGTACAAAATAATATCCAAGTTTTTGGATATCCCAGTGAGCACAGTTGTATCAATAATCAAGAAGTGGAAGCTGCATTACACCACCCAGGCAAGAAAAGGCCGTCCCTCAAAACTCAGCGCTCAAACAAGAAGGAGACTTGTGAGAGAAGCCGTTACTCAAAAAGTACTATCTGAAAGCACGTCTGGTGTTTGCCAGAAAGCAAGAGAGTGACCCAGCTGCGATGTGGGAAAAGGTTTTGTGGTCAGATGAGACCAAGATAGAGCTTTTTGGCCAAAACTCAAAGCGCTATGTGTGGCGCAAACCTAACACTGCCGATGCCTCAAGACACACCATCCCTACAGTGAAGTATGGTGTTGAATACTTACGCAAGCAAGATATTTCAGTTTTTTATTTTTCTTAAAAATATTTCCCAACATAAAACCAATGTCACCTTAAAATAATAGATTTTGAGTTTCAGTGTTTTAAAAAAAAATATCGAACAGAACGAAATTTCAATGTATCATTTGTAATTCAGTAATATGAGAGAATTGGTCAGGGGTCTGAATACTTTTGCAAGGCACTATATATATATATATATATATATATATATATATATATATATATATATATATATATATATGTGTGTGTGTGTGTGTGTGTGTGTGTGCGTAATTATGATTCATTGGATACATATTTCTTAAAAGTGTAGCTCTTTATTCTCATGAGAAACTAGAAAGAGATGATATTTTATCTACTGTACATATGTTATAGGGAATACTTATGTGTAGCAACAGAAGCAAAGAGGAGATTTAGGAATATTTGAGATATCCTTTTGCACAAAGGAAACATCTTAATGTTATGACTGGTAGCTGCAAATTTGAAACAGAAACAGTTTTAGAAAACAAAGTGGTCAAAGCTTTGCTTTTGGTGTTAAAAATGTTCTGATAAAACTGCCCTGCCTTTTTATACCAAGACAATTTGCTGCTTCTATAACTTCAGAGCAAAATAGTGACAACATGACTGACACATCGACAGATTGTACTACAAAAAAAGAGCACTTACAAAACCACTTTTTATTGAATCCCCGCCAACTTGCAATATCTAAATAGTATGCAGAATGAAACATGCATTGTGTTGGTATTATACAAGGCAGGGGAGACAAGGGAAGTTTGTCACACTTTGTAGTCTTTATTGTCTTCTTATTTGTAAAGACATTCTATGATGTTCTGTTCCTAACGAAGAGTAACCTTTCCTGTATATAGGGATATTTTAATATGTTGGCATAACTTTACTCAAAATATGTAGTTAGGCTGTTCTGAAAGCGAAGCTCACCCAAGACAGCCTGTCCCATCACATAATATGGGATTGGTTGTCACAGATTATATGGTTGCTTTTACAATGAGAAATAATGCAATATTTTAAATGTTTCATAACATAATGCTTTTATTGTGTAATTTGGATTACAATGGCAGATAATGTGATATTTTCTCTTTTCATATGAACAAAGGCTATATATGATATGACTATGCCTACAAAGACACTATTATTGCAACTAGAGTTGGACCCATGGTACAAACTCATATTACAACCTCCATAGAATGGGAGGACAAGCATCAAATAGTTTACATTGATATATCTGATGACATATGCTACATGTTGGCGTAAAATAATAGGCCCATATGTATGCATGTACAACTATGGCAAAAGGTTTGCCATCACCCTATAGAATTAACTCAAGTTTGCTTCATAAAGTCAAATGAAACCTTCAGAATAAGGTGGTGTTAACACATTGAATTACGTACCACTTTGTAGTTGAAAAACTGACAACAAATTAAAAATGTGACATTTCAAAATCTAACAAAATACTGTACTACTATTATGGCTTCCGGTGGACTTTCGCAATATCATTTTGTAGTTTCTTTGATTGCATGATGTTAAATAAAAGACCTAAATTATGTTCATATAGTTTTTTAGGTTTTTTTTTTTTTTTTTTTTTTTTTATGTCTGTCTCTATTGTTAGGCTGGTGACTCCAAACAGTATGTGACAACCTGCCTTAACCATACAGTACACAATAATGTATTTCTTGAAGTCCCATGCCTTGTTCCACTGTTTTTGTTCTTACACCATAGATAGCTCACATCTGGCTCTATTCAACATGATAAGCACTTCAGCAAAACTCAATACTACTAAGCGCTATAACACAAATAACAAGATCTCAGAACTGTACTTACATTATGAAAAATAATGAGAAAAATATGTTAAAATATGTTGCACATGACAGCACAGAGATGAAACTCTAAGATGTGGACTTCCGGACAACTAAACACACATCTTAGTGTTAGTATTATGCACTAGAGCCATAGATTGTCAAACTTATAGGTACTGTGACAAGCAACCCCTGTCTCCCATACTATTTTCTGGTGAGTGTTTTACATTCAGGATACATTGCCCCAGGCTAAAGTGTAAAATGGTTTATATGCCAGCTAACCATGTCTTGAACCAAGAAGTACTGTAGCTACCTAAAAAAGTTATTTATTTATTTATTTCAATTCTTGCTGTTCTTGGTTCAAATGTCTTTTTGTTTTTTTTACCACGTAAGAAAGGACATTTAGCACACGTTTATCATCAAACATCGTATATGACAAAGCTACAAAGGTAATTCAATAATTTACTTTTTAAATTTTCTTATGAGAAAATGTTGGAGGCATGAGAGAATAATTAAAGTTAATGTTTTATAAAAATCACAGCACCTCCTGACCCACGCCCTTCCTAAGTACTCTTACACTACCTTGAACGTTTTGTAAAATTCAAATGACCCTAAGTAAGGTCGACTAATAACGGAGACATTTGTGAAAGATGTTTCCCTAAATTTAATGTATTGAAAAATGTGTTTCCTGGTTCCATCACACTAAACGTAACCTTTCTGGTTCTTTTGCTAATGGGGTTTTGAAAACTGAAGGGATCAACGGATTTTAATCTTTTCTAAAGAACCAGTAAAATAGAACAAAAAAAACAGAGGATCCACCTGTGCTTTGTGATTGAATAAATGAAAAGTAAAAACAGATGATCCAATGGTAGAAATGGACTTTGCGATGTTTCCGATGCAGCTGGGATGGAATGTTAAATAGGGTTCCTATCCAAGGACTTCTGACTATAATTCAAGGGAACATCTAATGTACTGTGCCCAAGTTGCACTGCACAGGAAATAGGCTTGAAAAGTTAGAGGTTAAACATTTGTTTGTCTTCAAGTTATTGTTTTAGTGTTAAGAAAAATGACTAGATTGACAGTCCTGGAAACTAGAGGCCATTATTATCAAGATACAGGTTAATTTCTGCAGTGACAACAGTATAATCTAGAGAAAGAGGCCCAATAATAATATATTACAATATTTTATTGCATCACTGTGGACATGGCAAAAGCTTGCGATGGTATTAAATCATTGTAAGGTGTATATTTGCTTGATAAATCCTTAGGCATTCATCTCCCTCACTAGTCCTAAAACCTCAACCTCAGATTTGATTCCCTTGAAAGTTTTCACCTAAATAAATGTGGAATGGATTGTAAATTCATTTCTTTACCTGCATTCTGGTTTCTTTCAAATTGAATCATCTTTGAATTCATACATTTTATGATTTCCATTACATGAGAGTTGATGTTAAACTTCATGCTGATTTGAACTATGCTCTCGTCAAGACCAACTAAGACGTAGCTTTACAGTAAGCTAATGTGATCCATCTGCATCTCCATCCATTTACGTTGCTTTCCATCTGATGATGTAGATATCGTTCTGTCTGGTGTTGATTGTTGAAGTGTAATGCTGGCTCCAGGGATCAGCTTATTTTGCTTCCCCAGCACATCAGCACACAACTTGGACTGGTTAACAAAACTGGCTGTTTGATTCGTTGGTGGCAGCTGTCTCGTGACATCAAAATTAATTGAAAATGGATAGTTAATCATTTTTAACAAAAACTTTAAAATGTAACCAGATCCGTGGAGCACATACAGAACAAAAATGTTTATGAAACTTAAGCATTGAGATTGTATAGAATTTATGCAATGTTACTTTATATATTCTTAAAATGATATATGCAAAGAACAATGTGGTTAAAATATTTAAATTTGCTGTGAAGCTGTTTAATACATAACAAATATGTATGCTCCCCTTCATGGAGCAGAAACAGTATTTACACATTTTGGATTAATAAAACAAACAGTGCCAGACAATTGACATGAGGTGACAGAAATCTGGAAGAAATTATGAGTGTTGCAGTGTATTTACATGTCAAGCAGTTCTGGAAGTGTTGTATGTGGACACACCTGGTTGAGTTCATTAAGCAACCACATGAGAAAAAGGAAATTTAACAAGTTATAGAAAATGAGTAACGCCTTGAATATCAATTATCACCAATTACAAATTGTAACATATGGAAGCTGGATGCAAACGGATTACCTCAAGGTCCCAAAGATAGCACCCTAACCACTGCACAGATGGATCAGGGTCTAATTTCCTGAATATCCATGCACCTGGATCAGGAATTTGATTTTCCAATGTTAGTTGAGTTTTTTAACTATCATCTCCAAGAGTGTTTTTCAAATGCAACCACTTTCATTTTGTTCAATTGCAATCAATTATCCCTTACATTAAGTTTAAAGACACACATTAGAATGAAAATGAATCCTGCATAAAAAGCCTTAGTTTAGAATCGTACAGGTACTTCGACAGAAATGTTTGTGTTTTTGCATAACAAATATGATTTTTTTTTTTGTTCTTGTTAATGAGGGAAAGCAAATATGGTCTTTTTAAAAAAAAAAAAAAAAAAAAAAAAACTCAATGTTTAAAAAGATATCACAGTACATGGTTGATTTATGTTATCATTTATGTGCGTTGGTTACCACATGTTTTATAATCAGCTCCAGCTAAGTGTAGCTAAGAAATTCCAGATGCCACATGAATGTTTTTTTTTTTTTTTTTTTTTCCCTGTCATACTCTCTTCATTAGACAACCTAAATGAACTGTATTATCTGATTAAGTAACCAGGGTTTAAACTTCATTATTGACTGGATTGGTTTCTCTGAAATTGTAAACTTACAACCTGAGCCTACTGGAAAAATACTGTATTTTAGTCAGCAGTTGAGGTCTAAATACCCCTGCCTCAGGAAATCCCTGAGGACTGGTATAGGTTTATTTCTTTCATACCATACCATGCTATTTGACAGCATAGAGGTCAAGCCCAGTGTCACTGTAAAGTATGGGCTTTTTATAGAACACAACAGGGGACACATGCCAGCAGTTGGATATAAGGATGCAAACTACTATTAGCATGGCAATTGTTATTACATATCCAAAGTAGGATTTTGTATATGGATTATATTTTTTTCATTTTGTATCATCTGGTTATACCCTCCCCTATGGATTTACTGGTCCAGCTTTATTATTTTCAAGAATCACTTCCAAAATAAATTGTTGGGCACAATCATTGGAGGATGGAGGTGCCCGATTTTAGTATAGAGAAAGGGGTACAAGAGATACTTCACAAATAGCAGTATCTTCTCTTGTTTCATCTCTCACTACCAATATGGAAATTTGCTTAACATATGTGCTAGCTCTGGGACAACTGTAATTCATTCATAAGTATTTGTAAGAGTAGGGAAGCTCTTAAATCACCAAATACCAGCAATTATTTTCTCATATTCCACTTTAAATAATCGGAATAATTATTTTAATAATGTTAGCATGTCTGCACACTGAGCTATATGTATTGTGCATTGAATTCCAAATTTGTATTTGATTAACTAGGAACAATGCTTAGTCTCTTTCTTGTAGAAAGACAACTTTTTGACACATATCTAAACCTTTCCTTTAAATGCAGCAAACCAATTCTACCATAACTTCTCAAAGATTAAAAGATACCCATGTCTACTTGCTAATCACTGCTTAAAGACATTTGTTTGGGATTGTTCACTATGCATAAGTGGAAACTAGTCAATATTGTTTGTTAAATGTGTCCCTTTGTTTATGTGAAAGTTTAACTTGACCCCTCTGCCTACAGCGTTCATGACTTTGCATTCCAGCACTGCTTCAGGTTTTGATCAGAAGTTGTCCCTGGAGATGGGAGGTTTCATATGGCAGAAGGTATTTCTTTATTTCCAATGAAGGAAGAAAGAGACACTTAATTTCTTTAATTTGGAGGTTATCGGTTTTTAAGAACATAAGAACATAAGAAAAGTTTGAGAATGAGAAAAGGCTCACCGCTTGTTAGCATAATCTTTTTTTTTTCCCTACTGGGTGGAATGATTGTAATTGCCCCTTTGTGTGAGTGTCACTGTATTGCAATAAAGGCTATTTGATAAAGGATTACTGTGAAGACCAAAACATAACTATCTGTACTGTAACCCAGTACCTTTACAGATGTGCATGCTGGTTGTAATATTGAATGTTAATCATAAGACCTTTCTTTTTTTAATATAGTACTTGCTTTTATATGAGGAAAATCATTTCTTGAGTCTAAGGAAAAAAAGGGGTGATGCATCTTTGAAATCGTCACCTGCATAGCTGGAAACAAAATACAACAGGGCCTCATGTGGTTTAAATAAAATAAGAAGTATGTTTATTTTGGGAAAAAGATTAGTAATTTAAGATGAAAGTCTGGGATGGCTAAATAAGTTGGGAGCCTCTTGATGAACCTGGGAATTTAGCAGACGAGGCAGTCTGTAGCAGCGCCTCACTTGATTAGTGATCGCCATGTCTGATGCGTTTTGTATAGTGTCGTTCCTCATTCTCTCCTGAGCCTGCCACATGCAACCGAGCAGACACTATACAAAATGATTAAGCTAAAACAATAGACAAAGTACTAAAATCAAACCAAGAATACAGTTACCTGAGGGTATGAAGAGATACATTTAGTATACTGTATCATTTACTCAAACACTTGGGTTTACAACTTTGCATATTTAAAAGAGCTTTTTTTTTTTCAAGAAATACTGTGTTTGCTACGTTGAGTACAACTTTTGTTCAAGAAGACAGGCAAGTATATTTTTTAATGTATATGTTTCCTATTAATTTCATTTTCACCCGTATAAATACGCAATTCAAATGTCAAACTGATGATTACGGAAGACCTCGGTTCCCTTTTAAACAAGTCCCATCAAACAAGCAACAAATATTACCAGGGCTATGAACCCTTGACTCAAGGGGTACCTAACCATTAGGGTTCTATTATGCATGATGAAGTGAACGATGCACAGTAGATAGTTCCTGATAGCTCTTTCTTTGGCTATTTTCAGGCAAGAATCTACTTGTTAGTGGTAGATTGTATTTGATAGATGATTGTTACATGCAAGAGGTGATTTGTTCGGTGTTTATGTACCATAATATTTGCATAGCTATCACATATAATATCTGTATTACTGGTGCATATGAATCCTAATTTGTGTCTTATAACAATGTAGCTCTTATTCAGCATACATTATATATTATTTTTATCCTATTTAATCTCTATAATCTTTATTAAATATAAGGATAATGCTAATCCCACTGGCTTCTGTATAAATACAGCTGCATTACATTATTGGCTTTATGTGTCCTATGTAGCAACATGACCCTATTTTAAGATATAATTTAACCCACCCTTTGCTAAAATTAAAGTCTACCCCATAGAAAACACAGGCGTTTTTAGTTCACTGTCCACAAAGATTCAGATAAAATCATTGTTCCCTGTGTTCAGCCATCAGAAGTAGTACATTATTACTCATTGTCTACAATATGTTGTCATTTGGTGAGTTTCTACATGACTGTGCCATGAGATGGGAAATACAACAACTGCCCATACATTATAAATATTAAACAACATGCCTTATTTTTGATTGCACCAGTGTTGCCATTTTTAAATGCAGTGTAAATGGTGCATACCTGAAACATTTTAGAATGGTAATGTAACTGTTTGTACCCAAACCCAAGTTATTTCTTGTTAGTTTTATTAAAAGAGGTAAACAACATGTAAATCCGGTCCATAAGATTTTTCCTTTCAAGTTTAGTAAGGGGAATCAATTTCAGAAACTACAAGACACTCTGACATAAGTATCCAGAAAGCACCACTCATTGATATTACTCCAAAAACATTACATTCATCAACAAACTTAAAACATAAAGGAAATAACAGACCCATTCAAGCATTATATAGATTGCTTTGTTGAGTGATTTAGAGCCCCATTTACTGCAAATTCTGTGTTCAGTGGAGTAGAAAGCCAGTTGTACTGTTTTATGCAGAATTCAGGGCTAAAAAAAGCAACAGAATGATTATATTTTTAAAAAGAATTCAGATACTGGAATCATACTTTATGTATCATGAAGTGTTTATACTAAATTATGCATACTCAGACCTTGATGTATAATGAATAGTGTTACTTATAATCCTTAAGCATTAAAAATGCAAATACTACATGGAACAATCTGATTGTGAGAAATTGGCAGTATTGATTCCTAATGATGTTCTGATGTGATAATAAAGATCGCTGGACAGTTTGGGCATGTTTAATGTTAATAATCTTGATGAAGGGCCACTTTATGTTTGAAAAAAAGATGTGCCAGAATTAAGCTGCAAGGGCTGTTATATCCTGTGCTGATCGTCCTGAACAGGGATGGGCAAGATTGTTTAAAAACTAATTTAAAACTCCAGCCAGGTCCTATTGAATTACACCAACTGAATCTAGGGGAAAGTCCACCCACTGGTTCTTAAATCTTATGGCTCACAATTTGGTATTTAACTGCATGTGCAGCAAAGGTTCTTTCTACAGCAACATTGCTCTCTCTCTCTCTCTCTCTCTCTCTCTCTCTCTCTCTGTATATACACTGAGTGTACAAAACATTAGGAACACCTTCCTAATATTGAGTTGCACCCCTTTTTGCCCTCAGAACATCCTCAGATCGGTGGGGCTGGGACTATACAAGGTGTCGAAAGCATTCCACAGGGATGCTGGCCCATGTTGACTCCAATCCTTCCCACAAGTTGACTGGTAGTGGATCTCTACTCCAAATAGCTCATTCCATCTCATCCCACAGATGCTCAATTGGATTGAGATATGGTGACTGGGCAGGCCACTGCAGTAAGCTGAATTCACTGTCATGTTTGTGGAACCATTCCTGGACAATCCTAGCCTTGTGGCATGGGGCATTATCCCACTGAAAAAATCCATTAGCAGATGGATACACTGCTGCCATGAAGGGATGCACCTGATTGGCAATGATGTTCAGATATCCTGTGGCATTCACAGTTGCTCTACTTTTTTCAAGGGGCCCAATGTGTGCCACGAAAACACATCCCAGACCATCACACCACCACCACCAGCCTGCAATGTTGACACGCGGCATGATGGATGCATGTACTCATATGGTATTCTCCATAAGCTAGTCCTCCCATCAGCATGAAACAGCAGGAACTGGGATTCATCAGGCCAAGCAATGTTTTCCCAGTCCTCCAGTGTTTTCATTCCTTAGCCCACTGCAATCACAGATTCTTGTGTTTTGCTGAAAGAAGTGGAACTCTGTTAGGTCGTCGGCTGCCATACCCCATTTTTGTCAAGGTACAATGAGTTGTGCATTTTTTTATGGGTCTTTTGGCATCAATGTTGTACTGGACTGTCTCTTGAATAACTGTAGCCCATCTGTTGCTCTGCACAATTCGTGTCAGCCTCCTTTGGCCTCTTTCATCAATGAGCCGTTTTCGACCACTGGTCTGCCATTGGCTGGATGTCCTTTGGGTGGTGGACCATCCTTAATACGCATGGGAAACTTTGAGCGTGAAAAACCCAGCAGCGTTGCAGTTCTTGATACACTCAAACCGGCGCGCCTGGCACCTACTACCATACCCTGTTCAAAGGCACACATACACAATCCGTGTCTCAATTGTGTCAAGGCTTAAAAATCCTTCTTTAACCTGTCTCCCCTTCATCTACACTGATTGAAGTGGATTTAACAGGTTACATCAATAAGGGATCATAGCTGAATCCTTCTAATAAACTCCATAATACACACACTGTGGATGTACAGCATTATAACATTTGAACCTCTGAAATATTTATACCCTGATAAATAAGATATTAGTCATGAAAAGGTGCTCATTTTATAAAAAAGTCCCACTTTATGCCTTTGATAGTGAACCCACGTTATGCTATGTTTTATCAAACCTGACAAAGATGATCTGACTCAGTTCATGTTTAGTCCTTAGGAGATATTGTTTTACCATCTAATATTAAACACACTATATGCTTTCTGTTCTTCCCATCTAATGAATCCACTTTTGCATGTCCTGCCATCTGCCACATGCATTGTAAAAATCAATATCAGATCAATTTTCTTTATTTATCATGATACCCCAAACTCAGGAGGCACTGATAGTGTGATAACCTCATTTAAATTGTTTCAAAGAGATTCATTTAAATCAATAATAATAATTGTAATAATAATAACAATTTCATATTAAATATTTTATACATTTTGTTGTATAAATGTAGAGTAAACAGGGCATATTAACAAGACATAGTTGTTGCAGATTGTCTGTTCACTACTATGGCAAAAAGAGTGTTAACTTTGATACTGTTGATCAAGTACAGTAATGGTTGAGTTTTGTCCACATGCACTTATCAACTTTCCAACTTCATTAGGATTTGTTGGGAAATGAGAAAAAAATCCTGGCGACTGTTCAAAGATGCTGTCACAGTTGTTCCTCTTTCTCAGCTCAAAACTGTCTG
This sequence comes from Polyodon spathula, assembly GCF_017654505.1. Classification (NCBI taxonomy): domain Eukaryota; kingdom Metazoa; phylum Chordata; class Actinopteri; order Acipenseriformes; family Polyodontidae; genus Polyodon; species Polyodon spathula. The sequence continues at coordinate 26,898,182 of NC_054550.1, forward strand.
CAAATTATTGTCATCACCTTAGGGAGATATTAGAGGGGTCTTCAGTGTTATATGCTGTACCGACAAACACCACTTAAGCCAGACTCTGCTTCCTAAACAAGTATTTAATCCCCTCATTAATGATATATGAATCTAGAAATCAATGGGCAATGCTGGTTAGAGCCTCTTTACAGAACTAATGGCTACACCTTGTCTAATATTAGAGACTTATTTCTTGGGTGTAGATCTGTTACATATGACAGATAACAACATTAATGCTGTATTTGGATTGTAACTGCTGTCGATATGCTTTTTGGAGAGCTTGAAATTTTGTTTAATTTTGTTTGTATGTTTTTGTAAAAATAAAAAACAAGCTCTTCTTTGTGCTTTGGTACAGTCAGTACACTGCGACTGAGGTTCTTAACTCTAACCATCCTATTACAGTAGATCCTTCAGTCTCTGAAGAAAAGAAGAAAAAAAACATTCCTTAGCACGGCTTACAATGTGTTATACTACACTAACTGTTCTGCATTACCCAATGTAAAATATGTTTTGTGTGGTAATGAAGTATTGCATCTCTTTCTTGTGTGCTTTTGTTTAGCACAGGTTGGAATTCATTGTGAACAGTTACTTTGTCAAGTCAACTGGATTCTTGATCCCATTGCATACAACGTAAGATTGTGAGTGTCTGGAGCACCTTTGCAGATTCTACTTAACATGTAAACAAGGGCCACTGAAAACAAGGGAGTGAATTTTCTAAATAACAGAAGAGAACCTAATTTGAGGTTCTGAGAAATTGAAATAAATTTATACTTGTTTCTCATACTTTATTTGAAATGTAACTATTAAGTTGGAGCACTAAACATTACAATCTCACTGAACAGCTTATAAATGAAACTGAAAAGCATTCTGTGGTCTTTACTGATCATTACTGACAAAAATGGAAGCAGGGTCTTTTACTGAATGTCTTTTGGATTGCCTATTTTACACATGGTTGAGCCTAATTATGTAGCCCAGAGAAATCGGTAACACTTTAGTTTAGGGATCCTATATATTTTCGTTTTGTTATTGTTAATAATCGCTTATATAATCTGTCAGTCTTTTCAGGTATGTTTGTCTTTCTATGCCAGTCTGTCTGTCTGTCTATTTGTGTTTTTATATATCTGCCTCACCAATTATATGGGGTTGCTTTGTTTTTGCAATACAGTCATACATTTATTTATTTTTTGCTATTATTTATAATCGCTTACAACAGATCCCTAAACTAAAGTATTACCGAGAAACCTTGTGATCAGTTGAACTTTAGAGGGGTACATACAGTTCTCAAATTTATAACTTAACCATAAATACCAAAGATGACCGCCTACTGCTACACATGGTCAGCGAGACATGTCTTAGAAAAACTAATACAAACTGGAGCGGAGTTGTTACATCAGTGATGGTCTTTTAAGGGATGCTTATAAAGTGGTTTGGGGGCCTGCTGTTCTCTTGTAGGGAATTAAATTGCTTTAAGAAATGATGCTCATAAAAATGCAGTTCAGAAAAACCTATATAAGAGAGAACCATTTTTCATTATTTGGCAAAGGCTGTGTAGTTTACATTCCTTTAATGATATTGAATTTGACTGACATTCCCATAATAAATTGCATCAGGTTGTGTAGAATTCTGTGGAATTCTGCAGCAGCTTCAGCTGTGTTTCAAAAGTATTAGGGCAGCCACAAGAAAGATCAAAGTTAAATGGAGCCTGTCTTGTTTCATGCCTTAGGTGAAATATCATCATACGACAGTATTTTCAGAAATAATGCGCTTATTTTTTTTCTTATTTGGTTAATTGAATTTAATGATCTCATATAAGAACGGGTAGAATGTATTTCATCTGGATTGTGTTGTATATGGTAAAATAAGAACAATATTATACTAAATTTAAAAAAGATCAAAACAAGGTGCTCCCCTTTCCATCACTGTCTATGTGAATTTAATTGGAAAACCTACAAACAACTGCTGGCAGTTTTCCAGTGGTTTTATGTAATCACTAAAAAAGAAAACAAATTCCATTAGCCCTGTGCACAGTATCTTCACAGTATAACAAACTTGGAATTTATGCTGGTCATGTAGTGTCTCCTGGTGGCTTTCTGTTGCAAATCTTACAGTTCTTAAAATAATGATAACTATCAGCATTAGCAGAATCTTTGGCTGGAGATATTTTTGTTATTTTTGTTTATTTCTTGTTTACAGATATTCATATTTGCACTGTTGATTTCAGGCTGCTTCCTGGCACCTGTTCACTTCCTGTGCTCTTTGGCAATCTTACTCCAATGGCAGAGTTAAAATCAGACCATGTGACACATACAAAGGAAGTGACTCTCTGTAAAGAGTAGCGTTGAAGAATCGAGTAAAGAACAACAGGACATTCAACATTAGAGGAATGAAAATGACAAGCCTTGGTTATCTCATTTTATGTCTTGTGGATTATTGGGCCCTATTCACAAAGTTTCAGGTTATAGCTCGTTCATTAACAGTTAAACAAACCAAGAACAGGTTTACATTTTCATGATTAACAAATCTTATTTACACAGCTCTATTTTAAAGCGGTGTGCAGCTAAAATGTGTATATTGATAAACTTAACATAATTATATTTCATACTTTATAATTAAATGAGATTTTTGGTACATTATTGACTTTTTTTTTATCTTTCCTAAGTTTTTGATATGGCGATACTGTACATTATGTTATAGGAAAATGAGTACCACTCAAAATATCTTTGTCCTTACTTCACATGTCACTGAAACACCAAAAGCACTTATCTAAAGCCACTAGGACAAGGGTGTTTGAAGATTACATATTGGATCATTTATAAGACTGTGGCACCCATTCCCTAGCTCTCCCTCCTTGTGTATCTGTAAGTGATTAGGTGTGATTGAAAAAAGGAAGCAGCCAGAGTAGGGTAGTGGTGTTTGGGGTTGGAGTAATCTGACAGTTTGCAAAACTGTAAAAGAGATTATGTGAAGAGAATGAAAAGAGCACTCAGCAGGTATGTCGAAGAAGATGGACAAGTTAAAACAGATGATGCAACCCTAACCACATCATGCAGGATTCCCTGTAGCTATGGCATTCTGATTTGCGTGCAGCAATGTTGATTCGCTGCTCCAACATCTGGTGCTACAGGAGGGACTCCTGGAGACCTACAGTAAGGAACAGGAAGGCTGCTATACACAAAGGTATTTCAGAAACCTGTCAGGACAAATAAAGGCATATTCATGAACTGTTGATGCTGGCTGTATAAACATGTAGATTGGGAATTTCTCAGAGGCCTAATCTGTTATACAGGAAAAGTCAAATGAGAAGCCTAAGAGGCTAAATGGACAATGCAGTTGTTTGTATGGAGTCTTCAAGAGCAGTGGAATCATAGGAAATTGGGTGCTTTCTGCTTTAGAGTACTTGAAAAAGTTCCTAATCTCTTTTATAAATGGTTCAATCTATTTTTTTTTTTTTTTTTTTTTTGCTTTACTTAAACAAGTAGTTTTAGAAGTTTAGCAGATTAGAGGGGAGCAAGGCTGGGTAAAAGACCATCTGTGTGGATGAGAAATATAATCTAAATCTGGAAGCTGAGGAACTTAAACAAATATATTGGGACACTTTTGAGTTTTGTTCCTTATTAGGTATTTTGATCAAATCTTTAGATTTATTTTCCTTATATTCAGGCAAACAGACTTAGTTCTACCTGTTCCACAAACCAATGGCTGTAGCACAACAGCCTGGAAAGCAAAACAATTAAAGCCATACACCCAATACAGAGAGTCTGAGGTAGGTGACCACCTCAGCTACTGAATAGTTCAACTCTAAAATATGGGTATGTTAAAATCAGAATGGCAGATGAGCATTTAGCCTTGTTCAATAGCTGACAGAAAAGACTAGATTGAATGTTAGATTTCTGATTTTAATGTTATACTTTAGGAATCTTGACATTTAGATGAAATATTAAGAGCTATTATTAACCAAGGATTTTTATGTATGTAAATTAATCAAGTAAATGAGCCCAAATATAATAGATTTTCAAAACAGAGGAATATCAGAAGCAGAATGGTATATGCGCTATGTGGAGAGAAGAGAGCATGTCTTTTTCTACTGACCCAGCATTACACATTACATCAATTCTGAAAAAAGCAGTTTAAAAGTAGGTCTGTGGTACTTAAGAGATTGACTAGAAAAACAGGAGTACCATTTATTGAATGCTCATAAAAGTGCATGGCAGAAAACATCATAATAAGGAAGTCTGTGTCCCAGTTCATCAAAGAAATATAAATGTTAAGAGGTGAGCATTTACTGATGAGAATAATTAGGTGCCTCAACAAATCGATGGATATCCTGTTTATTAAAATCAATCTTTATGATTTATCAAAATAGATGTTCCAAGCTACCATTCTAAAGTTTCTTACATTTACACTTGCCATGAAAAAATGCATTACCAAAACAAAATCATTCATCTCTCTTGTCAAACCATTCAATACATTATGAATATCAGCCATATTTTTTAACCAAAATGTGTTCTAGCAGGGCAGGAGGTTTTAAAATGACTGATGTTAAGCTTAGTTTATTTGCATGGTTTTCCAAACCCTAACAGCCAATTTTGTACTTTGACTCAGAAAACTCTCCAGATGAAGTATGGTGAAAAAGGTTGTCTAAAAACTATAGTGCATGTAGACTGTAAAAGACCCAAGTCAAAGGTTGTACAACTTTTCCTGTTCTGCTGTGCTGCTATACATACTCAATGCACCAGGGATTTGACTGATTAGGGCAGTGGGGACAGTATCACAGAATCTCCCCATTAGGGAGAGGTCTGAGATCATACAATATCGTTCCGCTCCATTAATAATTTTGAAATGGCAAATAAAGCATGATTTCAGCATGGAAAGAGAGGAAGGAATGTCAGGGACCCACAGGTTATTTTGAAATGAAAGAACTCAACCAGGCCAGCGCCAAAGGACTACAGTGTATAAATGCTCCCAGATCTTCATAACCACCATTTCCTAAGAACTACTGCCTATTTTCCTGTAATTTACAATTAACTGTTTGTGAAATCCATGTATCCTTCTATTTGTGCTCCATATATACAAATTATATATATATATATATATATATATATATATATATATATATATATATATATATATATATATATTTATATATATTTATTTTATTTCAGAAGTGGACTGTGTCCAATATTCTACATGTATGTCAAGTCACTTAGAAATAAAACTGTAGGGGAAGGGTAATCAAAGCTAACTGTAACCTGATTATCATCTGTAGTTAGTTATTAAGCTTTTAGTGTTTCCATTGCTTACAGTCTGTGTTTCTTACTGTTGCTATATGCCTTGAATCTCTTTTTATTGCCAGTGTCCCCAATATATAAATTGCAGTCTGAATAAAAAACACAGGAATTCAGGTTCTGCATCTCAGAACATGGCGAGATGCTGAGACAGCACTATCTCACAATCTCATTCTCAGCATGTGTCTGTCAAGGTATGACTTTCCCTGCAGCTGAGCTTATGTTTGCCGATGTGTATGATATCCCACATAATTCGAATGAATTTTTTTTTTTTTTAAATCTGCAAAAAAAGTGTCCTCAATTTCTGGCAAGTGTGAATCCTACACCTAAATAGAGTTACCAGTGCCTGTAAAATATAATTGTTATTAAAATAAAAACATTATCAGAGGATTTCCTCAGTGGTTGTGAACATGGAACATTGGATGATTCATCACTATGGAATATTGTAATATTGTTCTTTCCATTAAAGTCATTTAGATTTAGATTTTCTTCACAGTTAATAAAATTAACAACCACAACAGAAAGAATAAAAGAGAACCACTTCTCACAGAAATTATTTTCCAGTAAATCTACAGTATGCAGTAAACTACACCACCATTGATTTTAATATGAGAATGGCTTGAATTACAGTATGCTTAACTGCTACTATTCTAGCAGCACATTTATGTATTAGCTGTTTCTGTACTCTCACACTGTTTGGTGGAAATCAAATAATGGCTGCAACAAAAAAAAAAATTCAGCAGTTAAATTGCAATAAGACAGAGGTTATGCTGCTGGGTTCTCTGCGTCAGTTGAGTAATGTGGGGAACTTCAGCTTGATTATTGATGAGCTTCAAATTAGAGCGAGATCCGAAATGAGAAATCTCAGTGTTATTTTTGATCCTCACCTAACTTTCATAGCTCATGCTCATACAAAGGTGTCTTTTTTCCATCTGCGTAACATAGCCCGCTTAAGACCTGTTCTCTCTCTACCTGATGCAGAGACTCGTGCATGCCTTTGCCTCCTCCCGACTTGACTACTGTAATGCATTGTTTGCTGGAGCCTCTAAACTTGTCATTAATAGGCTACAATATGTTCAGAACTCGGCTGCTCAAGTCCAAAGTAGGTCTAAATCTTTTGTACATATTACACCTGCCCTGGCATCTCTGCATTGGCTTCCTGTTAAGGTTAGGATTGAGTTTAAATTACTGCTGTTAACATATAAGGCCTTGAATGGTCTGGCTCCTAGCTTTATCTCTGATTTGTTAACTGTATAGTCTCAGGTGTGAAACCTGAGATCTGCATATGCTGGGCTCTTAATGGTGCCAAAATCTAGGCTTCGGTCTATGGGAGAGAGGGCCTTCCATTGCTATGCACTAAAGCTCTGGAATGCTCTCCCACAGAAAATAAGAGATTCAAATACTGTTGATATTCTCAAAAAGCAACTAAAAACACATTTTTTTTTAAAATGGCATTTGAGTCTGTGTAGGGTGTTTATGTGTAGTTCAATACTGCTGGCTGTTTATGTGTTGTACAGTACTGGTGCTGTGTGTCCTCTATTTCTGGGCTAAATTTGTTGTGTGTCCTTGTTTTAATGTGTAACCTGTTTCGTGTCCACTGTGTGGGTAAATGCTGCCGTGACAATTTTTTTTTTTTAATATCACTGTGTATTGTTTTAAACTGTAAAGCACTTTGAGATGTGCTGTATGAATTGTATGAAACTGTATGAAAGATTATTATTATTATTATTATTATTATTATTATTATTATTATTATTATTATTATTATTAACCTTAAATTCAGAAAAGAAATCGCAAACTGTACAGTATGAACACTTTTCAGTGCATCAATCTATCAATCCATTCCAGTTAAGTTATGTTGTCTGGGGGCTCAGCATCACTGTGTATGGTTAGTCTCAATAGACATACTACTGTCAGTGTATATCTCTTTTTAGATAGGGTCCAGGCAGGAAGCTAGGAATTACCTAGCCTTCAGACAGATGGTCAGCCCACTCATTCTAGTCATATCTCTTGAGTCAGCACTGGCCAGAGATCAAACCTAGGCCTCCCAGTCCATTGTCTCCAAGCAACTAAGGAATTGCAAAAATAGGGCCATGTCTTGTGGTGATATTTTATTTCTGCAGTCACTTTATTGCTTAGTTTGGCTCTGCAAGGAGTGAGTGAGTAATAAAAATAACTAGCTGGTAGCCAATATGTATCAAAAGTCGTTAAGCTGTGTTGGAGCTACAATTACATTCGTTTCACTATGTATACAGTTCAATTTTAAATGACTTTCTTCCTGTATATCCTAATCAGAAAGAACACTTGTGATGTTTATCAAACAGCTGCAGTTCTGACTGGAAAAAGAGATCACATAAAGATCAAAATTATACTAGAAATAGAAATATTTAATATTTAATATTTAATGAAAGCTACTGTAACTTAGAACTGTTATTTTTTAATTAGGGCTTCTGTTTTTGTTTTTTTGTTTTTTGTTTTTTTCAGGGCTTTCGTTTTTTATATATTGTATGAAATTACTGTTTTCGGTTACTTTCCAAAATGCTTGAGCGTTTTTTTGTTTTTTTTTTCTGTCAAAATATGTATAGTAGTAACTCGACAGTACTTGCACACTTAAGTTGTACCTTCTTTCCTTTGCTGTCTTCCACAACAAAATCCCTCTGGTCAGAGACACATTCTTGTGGGTTTTTTGTGTGCAGGCATTTTTGTACATTTGCCACAATTCTGTTTTAAATCCTCTGTATCTCAACAGTAATACAGCTTTAAATCCCGCTAATAAGCCTCCATCTTGATTGTAATCTCGTTTTAAATCTCGCAAGCATTTTCCAATAGAAATGTAGGAATGTGCTGTCAATCAGTAGTTGGGGTGGGTTTAAAGTATTCAGAACGAATCAATGATAGATGCAACCATTTCCACAGTTTTGTATTTTTTATTATTTTTGTGTTTTATTGGCCATTTCCACAGTTTTTCCTGTGTTATTGGCTATCCACCGATTTCATGTTTTTTTTGTGTGTCGGGGGTGTTTTAATGGGTTTTATCAGTTAAAACCAAAAATCAGAAGCCCTATTTATAATTTTTTTTTACAATTTTTTACATAATGTATAATATATATATATATATATATATATATATATATATATATATATATATATATATATATATATAATATATATATATATTTGATATATTATCTGGGGTTAATTCTATGACTTAAGAGTTTTGACCAAAAAAACTACTTATGAAAGTGTGATCGCGTCAGGTCCGATCGATTTAAATTATTTATTTGCCATATTTTTTATATCAGAAGGAAAGAGGATTATATATTTGTAATATTTTTTATATATAAAATCTTAACATGTGGCCTAATATTAAAAGAAAAAAAAAGCTCAGTTGTGAACTGTGTAATTTAGTTTTGTGTTAATAAATGAACAGTATGGAACAATAGGTTTTTATGAGAAGTAATTTCTTCAGTTCCAGGTTTTGTTTACACTTTCATTATATCTCAACTACATTATCTGATGCCGTGATACAGTTTTCAATCTTAAACCCGCTTTAATCTCTCTGTGCACTCAACAAATCTGAGCACACTCGATGGCATGAGGGAATTGTGAAGGTTATATTACAGTACATGAATCAACGGAAAATGAAATGCACTTGAGACATGTTCAGCTGGTTTTAATTTATAGAAGAAAGTTATGGATACAAAAATGCATTTAATGTAATCTGATCACTTTATTCAATGCTGAATTTATGAGCAATTCAGCAGGAAGCCCACTGCCTTGTTTTAAAATAGGGCACTAGATATGAAGACAATTAAATTGAGTTATTTTTACAATTTCTAAATAGTTATAATGCAATAATACAAAGCATGCTACAATTATTACTGTTATTATTATTATTATTATTATTATTATTATTATTATTGGTATTACCAATAACATCATAAAACTAAAGAATGGGAATTTACAATTTGGGACATTAGCTGACTTTAGGTGAAACAGAAATTATTATCTTGGGTATTGCATTAATTTTTCACACAACAAACTGGTCTTTCATATGAAATTACAAATTTTGAAATTTAACAAAACACAATAAAATAAACATCCTGAAAAAGTTAAAGATTACATTATGTTATGAATTTAATTTAGCTTGAATTTTCTTGAAAACATTCTGAAAATCTGGCAATGAAACTGAAAGAAATAAGATATCTTTAAGTAGCTCACTTGCCCTTGTTTTATGAGGGTTTATTTTCCAGAGAATTAAACCGGCACTGCCCGTGGTCTATATTCTTATCCATTAGCTGCCTTTGATAATGAATATTATCTGTTTCTGTCTTTGGAAATAAAATCAATTCATAAAGAGTCTCTATCAGTTAGATGGCCTTATCCATTATCATCAATCTGGAACTACAAAGCAGCTGTTAACACATTAAGAAACCCACAGGCATTTAACATGTAAAATTGAGTAAAGACTCACTTTTTAATGCTGGTGGCCACAAAAACCAATACGGGTTAAATTTAACCTATAGACTCATATTGCCTCCTTCAGTGGTGTTTGGGGGATTTGAACAAACTATTGGCAAAAGATGAATAAGATATTTGAACAATAAATTAGAGTAATTTTTCTTTCATGGTCCAAACTACTACCTTGAGCTGCACAAATGAACACATGTTAACACACTGGCTCTCGTGTTTTGATTTATTATTCTTGATGCTAGTTTAAATTGTGTTGAATTCTTAACCCCAAAAGCTCCTTTGGCTGATTTTGTATTGGGCTAGTTTCCTGTTTGTGAAGTTCCCTGGCATAGTTATTTATTTAATTACATTGACCTACTGTATTTATGTATGTATTTATGGTATGTACAGTGTGTGTTTATTTATGTATATATTTATATATGCTGTTAGAGATTGTATTTGGAAACATTGGGTGTGAGCTTCAAGAATCTCTGTGCTTCATTCCACATCATCATTATCACATTTATTTTTAAGAAAGGAAAAAAATGCCCAATAAAGTTAGTGAAATAGAAACAAACAACTATGATATTTATTGTTTCTTTTTCCTTTCGGTTGTGTCAGTTTTTTCTGTAAATAAGCGGTACCTTTAAACTAATAAACTACATTAGTTTCTACATATTCCTTGTGCTGCCATGCTGTTATTGTACCTTTTATAGTACCACCTACTATATGTAAGTTGTCACCCTGAACAAAAGATGAGCATACACACCAACGCCACCTACTGGACATTGAATACAGAGCAGATCACAGACATTACAGTTCACCCAAGTAGAATTAATAGCAGGTGGAAGGTGGTTCACCCACTTTATTTGTAGCTTTGTTTCTTGAGGTGTGCCCGCAGCACAATTCCAGCTTTCCTTATGGGAATTCATTGAATAATTCTAGAATAATCACAGATTTGGAGGATTTTATGTATTGTACCGTACAGCAATATCGGAGTTGTCAACATAGTAAAAAAAATAAAATAAATGAGGACCAGTTGAAAACATGTAATCTATAGGTAACAAACAAATCCCATTTTACATGTCAAATCTCAAGCAAACAAAAACAGACTGTGGGATCTATGGACTGATATCCCATACATAGCTAGAGAGCTAGATCAAAATTTTTAAAAATCGCCCCCTCTTACATTTCACATAGATTACATTTCACGTTAGATACGTTAGCTTTCATAACCTTACTAAACAAAGGCACCTATTTTATTAATTTATTTCGATCAGGTGAACAGACACCAGCGTATTGGTAACTTGTAACACCTTTGTTCACTGGAACCCCAGATTAAACTGGTAATTATATATCAGCTGCTGCCTTCTTCAGAAACACAGCCTGCTTCTCTCTGCCATGTTATCCAGCTGTGCGTGTTTGTTTACCACTGCAGAACCGGTGACACACATGCATACTTCTCCAAAAGCTCTAATCACTATGTAATGCTATTTGCACTGGGGCATAAACTTAGACCACAATGGCGTGAGGCACAGTTATTAGCATGCATACATTTCACTTCAAATTGTAAATACACCACCTTAAATTTCACTGATGATAGCTTCTCTGATGATAGTATAGCTATCATTCACTTCATCACCAGTCTTATACAATTTCCATGCACCCCATATTGATGTAGACAGAAACCTTGTATAATGCCTATTTTATTTATGTAGTTAGTGAACTGATTTGATAAACCACAGGTGGATTTTTTAGTGCATTTTTCTCTGAGCTTGAACCCTCTTCCCGTTAACACTTTTTTAGCTGGTCCCATAGGGAGAACTCCTCTTAGTTCTTTAAAGGAGTAAGATTCTTTATTCCAGAGAGTCATATTGGAATCTGTGTTTTATACATTTCAGCTAACCATTCAGGGTTTAGTTGTAGAGGGCACTGTAGCCAGAATACCATAATACGAAACAAAAAGTCTCCAGATGTTTGCTTCGGGGTAGCTGTTTGTAAGTAGAAGTTGTTGCTTCCTCCAGGCACTCATATTAAATGAGATGTTGCAGTTCTGTTTGTTTATTTACTCTGGTACAATATAGTAGTACATTCAGTCTCATTCATACATGGACTGGATGTGTGCATTATAACCAGGCATAAATGGTCCAGGCAATGTTTAAATATCCCTGCAAGTGTCATCCAAATTACTGAAGGGCATGAATTCACCTGCTAGCAAGGTGTCTCTGCTGCCAGTCCAGCGGTGCCCTTGTGTTTATTACATAATGCTTCTCATCTTGTACTTGCAAATATACTGTATATTTTAGATCAATACAAAGCAATCATTTAAAGTTTGGCTTGACCCAACCAAAAACTGGAACATCACTAGTGTGATCATATCAGTTCTAGCTATTTATGGCAGTCGTTTGGACATTGCCAATAGCTAGCCCTTTCCCTTCGTTTTTCTAATGATTCATTCAAACATTCCATATGAAAGGAAACCCAAGAATACTGTCGTCACTACTGTGATGAATATCTCTAGATTGAAACTGAGGCTTTTATGGCAGCAGCTTGAGAGCAGCTGTATCTATTTTTTTTTATTTTTTTTTTCCCCCACTAAAAACAAAATGCAACATGAGATTTGAAATATTTCTTGGCCCATCTGCCATTTAACCCACTTATCTTTGTGGCTACATTTTTCTTTATTGATCCAAAATAGCAAGAGCGCCATGACGGAAAGAGAGGCCAAAGAAAAAAAAAAAAAAAGCTGTAAATCCCTATAAATATTTTGTTGTTATTCCAGCAGCATCTGTAAGCAATTGTCACAATTACTTTTTGAACTGGAATTGACTTCCAGCCAGAATCACAGTTCCCAAAAAACAAACATAAACAAACCCAGAGCAAGTGTCTCCTGTTTTGCCAAGCCAGTAGTTCTATGTAGTACAAAGGCCAACAGTAATGTTACATTCCGTATTATATATGTTAATATATAAAGTTGCACATATTATATGTTTGTTTCATATGAGGACATTCAAATAAAATGTGAGGAAATGGTGTACTTTGTTTATATAGTTCACAAATAGAGTTGTACTACAGTAGATATTTTTTCATATATATTTATCCTAACATAACTGGCTTCAAAAATGATTAAACAGAAATTTCCGTCTACAAACCTTGTGATATGACAAAAAGGTTTGAAATGAGTGCACAATAAGCTGCTCAATAGCATTTGCATGTACAGCCTCAGTATACACCTATGCTGTGGTTTAATGTTCAGGCCAATGAGGCAAAAACTGTATCATTTCAATTTTCAAGTGTTTACAGAAGTTCCGCTCTGCGAACAACCATGCAACTTATCAGGAAGCCATCTTGAGAAGGTCGTAGAATTTGGGGAGAGCATTCATGAGTGAAATAAATACAATTGGAGTCATATGTCATAATATTAACGCCATTGATATAACTCTTTTAAAAGTATAGTGTTTGTGTGTGTTATGTGACACGTCAACACAGATGTAGCTATTTCAGTCCTTACAATATGTCTCCTAACAAGATTGGCTGTATATGTAAAAATACTGGCCAAGAAGAATGGACAGTACCTTAATGAAACTTTTAATTAAAAAATATTCAAGTGAAATGCATGGAACGTGTTGCATAAATAAGTATGCTAAGTGCCAATATATTGGCGTCTTTAAAGTGCTATTATAATTTTTTATTTCTAATATACTTGGTATATTATTACTGGTGAGAGCTTTTAAGATTAAATGTAATTAGCACTAAATGTACTACAGCACTTAGATAAGGTAGTCCAAAACTAGTGAAAGTCATAAAAAACAAATCCAAATACCTACTAAATTCTTAGGAATAGCTCAGAAGGCAATGCTGCACTTAGTGGAACACGTATACCAGTTAAATATTCATCTTACGATTGGATTTTTTTTTACATAAAATTATTGTTTTAATTATAAATGTAGTTTCAAATTCGCAGTGTCTTTTATTTCATCCTAGCCTAAAAAAAAAAAAAAAAAAAAAATTGGATAGGATATTGTCATTTAATGTAAGATTTTATTTTTTTTTGTTTGTTTTTTTAACTCACCCAGGGAACATTAATAATGCTGATGATGTCATCAAGAAGAGGCAGATTTTGGTTCTTGAATGACTGTATACCCATTCATAAAGTGCAGTCGCCCGTATTCTCAGACCACTTTATGAATAGCAATATGGCCGACATTCATTCGTTATAAACGTAATTTGTTTTATTACTGCAGTCGGCAAGTACTTTTATGAATAGGGCCCACAGTACCTATGTTCCTTTCTTTCGTTATTGTAATGATGTGTTTCGGTACATTATGATTTCAAATTTTATATTATTTACAATGATCGAGAAACATTCTAGCACAGTACTTAGAAGCAAAATAACCTGCATGGTCTCTGTTTCAATACACAAAGTAAGTGCTTTCTGTCATTGAACATGTTATAAGAATACAGTAAAACTATGTTTAAGTGTGCTGTATAATTATACCTTTTGGATAGGAGGACTTTATACTTATACTAAAACCAAGTAATTCTAAAATCACAATCTGCAATTCTTTATTATTACTTCCAATTTGAACTCAAAGGGGTAAATGTAGAATTCAATCCAGTACCTAAGTGATATATTTAAAAAAATAGTAACAGTTCCAATTTAGGAATACTGTAAATAAGGGAATGCCATTAATTGAAGAGTGGAATTGCCTTCATGCAGGCAACCTGATGGCCCTCTGCTTTACTTCCATGCATATGCTGGGCTAATAACATTTCTTTGTACCTTTTTATCCTATGAGGGCCTCCAGCTATTCTTTAAGCCTCATGTTTCTGTTCAGTGAGCCTCAGACTGGTAGAGAAATAGTTCAAAGAACACAGCCTGTAAATTATTGAGACAAAACTGCTGGGAGCACTCAGTAAATTACTTCAGTTACATACGTACATGGTTTCAAGAGGAAGATACATGCCAATGAGGTCCAAGACAGGACAATGATGGCATCTATCAGAAAGCTCTAACATAGGTCTGTGTTTGCAAAAACTGTGTGCCTGATTAAAAGACAAATATGCTGTAGCCCTTCACTGTACAGAAATACATGTATATAAGATGCACGCCTTGTACAGACCTCATACTATCCATACTGTACCATACAGGGCATTGTACAGTATTTGTACCCAAATGTTATAACGGCTTGCATTCAGCACAGCCAGCAGACTCAGAGCAGAAGCACCACACACATATATATATATATATATATATATATTTTTTTTTTATTTAAAAAAATCCAGGACTTTAGAAAAAGTCCAAAGTCCAAAGCACTTGTCACATAACTACAGGGTTCACCTAGTGTATGTGGAGACAACCAGAGGTCCGTTATCATCGAGTAATGGATCCATATCTCTCCAGAACTGCTGATGAAAAACTGTAAGTTTTATATTGCCTTGTTTTTACAGAAATGTAATAATGAACATACTTTATCACAGATATTTTATAGTTGGAAGGATGAAACCCGAAGTTTCATCTTTAATTTATTCAGAACTATACTAAATCAGCTTCTCAAACAGAACGTCAATTAAGTCTGTAAATCTAAAGTGGCAGTGTCTTATCCCTTTGCGTCTATTTAAGCTGCAGACCATTTTATTCAGCTATAAACTAGAACACTATACTTATCACTTAAATATCCTTTCATTTATCACATACAAATACTGTGTATTTAATGGTACTTTTTGCAGTCCAGTTTCACAGATCATTTTCAACATCTGTAAGCCTTCGATAGGTTACCATTTCTACATACACAAAGTTATGTTTTTTCTTTGGTGAACACTGTTTGGTTTGAGGAAACAATTAAGAATTTCACAATGAACTTGCTTTGGTTTTTGGTTAGAAAATCAGAGTGGTATTTCTTATCTAAGAGAATAAAAAGGAATAGATCAGCTTTGAGGGTAAATACCGCCTTACATCTCCTATTTGTACTTTCTAGATATTCATGTCCCTTCACTTTTAATCAGCGCTCTCCCTAATCATTATTTAGCTTTTCCTCTTTTTCTGGAATCCATTACAAAATGTTCACCCCTGGCAACACAGTGAACATTCTAATAGCAGTGGTTAGAAGAATTGGTCTTTGCAATTGAGGTACATTATGGAATGCACTCAATTATTTATTTATTTTTTTTTTTTTTTTTAAATGGCTAACCAGTGTGCTCTTATTAGTAAAACTGCCCACACTTTTGCACAAAAAAAAAAGAAAAAAAAAGTTTTATAATGTTTTCATCTGTTTGAATTTTCCAATATTACAGATATGTTTTCTGACTGCCTTTTAATTGTACACAACAACATCTGAACCTTTCAGATAGTAAGTCAACAACAGTAATTCTTATACAGTAAAGCATGTTGACTTTGACTACTAACTGAGAGAGCAGGTATTACTTACTGGAAAATGACTGCTTTTGTCAGGGTTAAATAATAACGCAGTGTATAATTTTTCAAATGGTTTTTGCACTGGAGCTACATTTTAGCAGCAAAATCATATTGTTGTTGCCTAAACATTAACTTGGAATTTGAAGGTGAAAAACATGATTTTTCTGTACAGTACTACTGTATGTTCTAGAAAGCAATATGTTAGGTATCTTGTACCACTGTAAAGTAGATAGATTTTTTTTTACAACCCAGTAACTTCCAGATTCAGTCAACTGACAGAAGAATAACACAGTAAAGAATATTTTGAACAAAATAAATCAGGTGTAGGTGTGCTCTAATAAAACAAATATTAAATTCAATAAATGTAGTTATTACCAAAAAAAAAAACATGTGCAGAGGAAATGCAAAATCAATGTATGCAACAATAGCAATGTACTTTGTGTCATTTTGTAATTTAATGGTGGCTTACCCTGTCATTTTGTAATGTCACTTTTTTATATATCTGTGGGTTTTTCATTAAAAGGATGGAAATCTACAAAGCAGTATGTAATTCAATATGTTAGTGTAACATTATTCAGCAGGTTTCATTCAACTTTTTGATGCAAATTTTATTAATTCTATAGGGTGATGAAAAACATTTGGCCATAGCTGTACACTTGCTTTACTACCTATTTCTAACAAGGGGTAAGCATTTGTTTTTAAATTCACCTCTCATTCACACTGTATGCACTACCCATTAAGAAGTAAATCCTATTGTATTCATACCAGTCCCTGGTGCTGCTAAAACCAGAGGTCGATCACAGGCACCATTTGTAAGACCCCTCAGCATTGTGTTCTGTTAATCTTCTATTTTGAAAACTATAATCAGAAAAGTTAGAGAGGGCAGACAGAGACAAGTGAACAAGAATGACAGTTGCTTTTTAAAGAGCACAGTGACAACAAGCTGAATGTTAAGGGCTGTAAAATTAATAGGCTTTATGTTATCAGATAGCCCTGTAAATACAGGGCTGTTTGCCTGCAGCCGCTTTTCATTGCTTTCTTTCTCATTTGAATAAAGACAGTGCTTTAAGCATACATCTGACACAATTCACACTTCAAATAGGACAAGATGGAGGGAGAGAAAGGAAATTATTACATGCAAAAAAGCATATTATCAACTGACACCCTAGAGGCGATAGATATTCAACTCTTATGCACACACAGGCTTGTTATTGTCCAAGTATTTCAATGGAACGGATCATAATTGCACGACCAGACAATGCAACATGTCTGCTGGCATTGCTCTCCTAAGCATCCCTGTGTAGCTGCTGCGTTAGTGATGAAATATGTGTATATAATCACGCTGATAAGAGTGGTGACAGAAAAATGCCCAACAGCTCTGATGGGGATCAGAAACAGGATTGGATAAAAGATTTTATTTTTTTTGTATCTTCTTTTCAAAACTCTTGCCACATCAGACAGCTTAGAGAAGTTCTTCTGTTCTCTTCCACTTTTACATACTCAGCTAGAACCAGCACTGCACCCCTCCCCCATCCCAATTCATCTTGGATGAAGGCCCATCAAAGCTCCTCAGAAACAAGCAGGTTGTTGTTTTTTTTTGCATAAAGAATCAGAGGCCTTCGAATCTTGGCGAAGATCAGAATGTTGCTGATAGGACTGCCCGGAGAGCACAATGTAATGAAATTGTTCTCTTTTAATGTCTGTAAGGTTGAGGAAAGATAGCATAATCAGCACTTTTCCCCCCTTGGGGCTTTCATAATTAGGTTGGTCATTTTAACTCTTTACATACCTGATATGATTAGTATATATGTGTTGTTTAATACCATGACAAAGACTATTACTACTACTACTACTACTACTACTACTAATAATAATAATAATAATAATAATAATAATAATAATAATAATAATAATAATAATAATAATACAAGGAATCAAATTGCAGAACTCCCAGAAATAGCAGCAAACAAGTACATCACAAAGGAGACATAGAAATTTAGCACATGCAAAGACCTTGAAATTCAGATCAGAAGAATGTGGACTATGAAGACAGCTGTCATTCCAGTAATAATGGGAACAGACTGTTGGAAGAGACCATCTGAAATATACTGAAGAGAAGATGAATATTATCGTCACTAGAGAGGACGGACTATAACTTTTTTTTAAAAAAGCTAATAAAATTAACTGCATTTTTAAAACTAAATGTTTGCTGTTTTCATTTTCTCATAAGGATTTATGTTATCACTAAGCAAGAATTTATATTTTAATAATTTTACCCCAATTACAACATATTTTACCCCTGTTTTATGCCCCAATTTATAATGTTAAATTATGTTCCCTCACTGAAGCAACAACTACACAGTTCTAATGCTACTTTTAAACAACCTGGGGTCAGTATTACATTTTGAATTTGACTCTCCCTGATCTTAGTTCATCTGACATGTGCTCCTACCCAAATTGTGTCTGAAAGGACTGTAAAAACAAGGTGTATATTGCTTCCTTGCTTCCATGCCAGTTTGTCCACTGAGTCACATCTGCAGAGTAGAGCTATGACTGGGTGAGCTCAATGAGCAAATACAATGCCTGGGACCTCTAAGCATACCCTTGTGACTGAAATGTGAGCAATTCTTTTTTTTCTTCAAAGGGTCTGTGCCGCTCCCAGGCCATATGGGAACTCAGCCAACCTAATTGCTGAAGGCCTCAGTCAACCTTGTCTGGCATCAACAGGGTCATGGTAAAGGGCTTCATTGTACGAGTGAGAGGATACGAGGGAAATGGACAGAAGGGGATGAGAAGAAAACAAATCTTGAAGATACAACCTTGAAACTAGTCTTCTCAGATTTCATCTTAATAACATTGTCAAATCTTTCCTTATGCAATCTGTATACAGGCCATTAGACCTTTCCACAATGTGTAAACCCTGGGTATTAAAACCACAGTTTGCACTGTCAGCTCCTATGAGTGAAATATATTGCAGTTACAGAGATGTCCCGCTTTTGCCTTTGTAGCAACTTTCAAACCACAATAACCATCATCAGTTAAAGCAAGCAGATCCATTACGCTTCCTCTGTTCTTGTAGCTTCACATTAAGCTAATATTATCTATTCCCAGAGTGCAGGAGCCCTTCCAGCCCCCATCAATTATTAATACCTTGCTCCCAGCTAATGTTTTGTTTGAATTATTTAAATGTATCTTCATTTATCAATAAACATAAAATGTTAAACAAAGAATACCGATGAAGGGTATACATCAGACTGTGCAATTTTATGAGATTATTTAGAATGCTTTTCTCTGATTTATTAGAATAATATCAATCTTTTTTCAACTCTTTTCTTTTTCTTTATATTTGGATCTGTCTCCAATGTGAAGCATTGTGATTGGGGTTACTTTTCTTGCTCCTCTCTAACCAGAGGCATCCTTCCCTAATTATCCAGAGAGTGAACTAATATGAAACCATACACGTTGTTATTAAAAAGGTCCAGCCATCCTAAATGAAAAAATAAAAAAATAAAACTGAAAATTATATTTGGATACTATTATAGTAACAGTGAATTAACCCCTGAAGAAACCTCAGCTGACCAATTAACATTATATGCAACGGAAATACAATGGACTTGAAGCAAATATGACACAGTGGTTTTGATACCCTAATACACTGGAAGCAGAGCTAATACGATACTATGGCACTGCACTATGGATTACTGTTATGTATATCTTTATAAAACTGTGATACCATTGATATGTCAAAATATGAACATGTTCCCACTGTCATACAATTGTACCAATAGCTCATACCAGTGAAGGTTCCTCTCCTTTCATGGTGCTAGTGTAGTGCCTCTACATTCCCATTGACAATCATCATTGCTACATTGGTGCAGTCGCTTCGATATTATAGATATCAGAGTGCAGCCAATAATTGTGGTTAAAGGACTAATAGTATAACAGGTGGTGTTGTTTAATGATCTGCCATTGTGGATTCTGTACCCTATTGGTTAGATAAGGTAGAATAACTACAGTAGTCCATGAACATTCATGGTGTATCTCTTTTCAACAACTTTTTGAAGTACACTGTAGTTTGAAAAATAACCACTAGGGGTGTGCAGATAATCTGTTATCTGCACACCCCAAGGCCAGGAATTCCCTTGTGGTCATTTCTAAATCCACCTCACTTCAGAAGCCTGTTCAGAAGCAGCCTCTCTGGTTCAAAAAGGACATTTGTTAGTAAGTAATTTGTTAGAAAATTATAAAAAAAAACTAGTTTTCCAAATGAAAAGGCTATTTTTTTAAATTACTATTCTGGTAAAACTATAATTATAATCAGACATCAGGTTCTATGCAGGCTGTATTTCCCCCCTGTAATTTCTGTCTCTATCCTGTCAAACTTAACAAAAGCTGTTTGAAATAGAATAAATTGAAGTCAGAAATATTATTCTGAGACCACTAGGATTGTATTGTTAAATATCAAAGGCCCCTTATACTGTATACATAAACCCAAATAACTAAAATTCCTACAAATTTTACTAGACAACAGACAGATGTGGCTACACTTGAATATAAAGACGGGGCTGTCTATTACAGTATTCAAATGGGATGTGACTTTATATTGCTGAAGTCTTCTCATTCGACTAATCATTCTATTATTTTAAACAATTATTTTTTATTGGGCTGACATATCGTGAGGTATTGAGCCTGATATGTAACCTGTTAACCAAACAGAAATGTCCCTATTGGAAATAAGATGTTGTCATCTTAATGAGTATATTGCAGGGTACTTACTGAACATGTCAATTTGCTCACAGCCAGATTGTTTCTTCCTTTTTCTTTTTGAAATATATTATTTTACCCTCATTTACTCCACAGTTTAGAATGCCCAATTATGTCCTCTCACCACAGCAACTCCGCAGAACAGCTCAGGAGAATTTAAGGTCATTGGATGTCCTCTAATCCCACAACCAAGCTAACTAGTATGTCTTGACCAAGTGAGCCATGCTGGGACCCTTATAGAGCCTCAATTTTACCCAGTGAGATTTGAAATAATTTTAAAGCTTATTACACCCCTCACACATTCATTCATGAGTGGATTCAAAATACAGATCAAATGAATTGGGGAAAAAGCACCAACATTGAATTAAATTAAATGTTTTCAACAAACCACTAGGGCAACCTTGCCCGGCACAAAGCAAATAGGCACAACTGTAAAACCGATGGAGGCCAATCCACTTTTATTGTGCCTGAAGAACACAGGCCAAGTTAGTAGAAACAACTGGGGCAACCTTGCCCCCCACCACTTTTACAGTTGTGCCTATTTGCTTGGTGCTGACCATGGTTGTCCTAATGGTTCCTTGAAACTTGGCTTGTGTTTTTGATATCTCTACTTTAAATGGCTGGGCACATTTGATAAGTTGGCCTTTTTTTTAACATTTCCATTGCGTTTTTGTTTCAGATATGAAATATTTACAATGGAAGTTGTTTCTCTTGGATCTACCAAAAATTCATTTTGTTTAGTGCCACATTTGAGTGTCGAATCCTATCTAAACCCACTGAAATTGTTTAAAGATGGTGTTCTGTGATGGGTACACCCTGCCCCTGTGGATTTAAATGTTATTGTTGATGACAGTTAGAAAGACTTGTAGGAAAAGAAACAGAGAGACAGTAAGAGTTATAAAACTAAAAACAATTGCTGTTCATGCTAGCTTATCACCAGCACGGTACTTGTTTTAATTATTGTCTGTTTTGTTTTGGCCAATGTGCCTTTTTGTTCATGAAAAGTGTTTTGTTTCGTGTTGTGTTTAAATATTTTATTTACAATTTAATAAACACATGCATCAGCACTTCATACCTCGCAGTACGGTGTACAAAGGCATCTGGGTGACACGCTCACATAAAAAAATGGTTACAAAATTGAGCATGTGAGTCTACAGGATTCGATATTCATAGAAAAAAATATTAACATAAAATTATGTTTAAAAAAGAAAAACTAAAATACGAATTGGCAGAAATATCTGAAAGACGATAGGAAATTTAAAAACAAGAGGGATTGTGTCAGCAACTTGTCTGGAACGTTACTAGCCCCACACCTTGTCAGAAGGTGCTATGATTGATGGCCAGAATGCTTATAGATTCACAACTGAGACTTTACATGCTTGTTGAAAATAAGAGCCCCACTTAAACCTGTCATGAGAAGCAGATCATTATTACAAGGGTGCTCTGGCATGCAGTAATTTGCATGGAACAAATGGAATACCCAGTAGTTTAGAGTTAGTATTGTAAACCTTTTCATACAGTGGGGAATTCTAACTACAATCAATGAAACTTCTTTAACCTCATCATCACTGATACATTAATACAGTTCTTCTTGTTTCCTCAAGCCACCCACAAGAGACCTACTAGTAGTACTACTCTTATTTTCTAATTGAGCCGAAATGACTTATTTAGTAATGTCAAAAACAAATGCTATAACCACACTTGTTTGGTATTTTTCTTTTATTCTTCTATTACATATATTTCCATATTGCATTTCCATTAAATAAGAATACTTATAACTTAAAAGAAGGAGAATTTTCAAGTTGAAAATCAAGACCTGTATTTCAGTAAGCCAACATCCAAATGTGTGATCCCTGAAACTATATCAATTTACCAGAATGTAGGACATAAGAAAGAAGCTGGGGGTGGTTTGCACACCGCACTTCATATTTATTTATTGCCTTTTTTTTATTTAATGCATTTATATAGAGCTTTTTATACAAAAGTATTGCAAAGCACTTTAGTACATAGCAGTAAAAAAAGAACAAACCACAATACATTTGTATAACATGTCAAACATACAACTGCCACAATCAGACCATTTAAATAAAAGTATACAGATAATACAAAAGCAACAATTTTAATGTTACATTAAAAACCACTAAGATAAGAAAGCCATTTTATAAAAGTGCGTTTTTAGTCTTGACTTTAAAACTGTAACGGTCCCAACTTCCCTGACAAACGAAGTCAGAGCATTCCATAATTTAGGAGCTCTTCATGAAAAAGCCCTATCTCCCATGTTGCTTTTGTTGATCCTAGGAATAACCAGCAGCCCCGCATCCTGTGATCTCAAAATGTGATTTGGAAGATCCAGGGTCAGTAACTCTTGCAAATAACTATTGCTAACCAATTTAGAGCCTTGTAAGTTAACAGAAAAATGTTAAAATCAAGTCTATACTGCACTGGGAGCCAGTGTAAAGAGGCCAAAACATTGGTAATATGTTCATTTTTCCTGGTTTTAGTCAGAATTCTAGTGGTGATATTCTGAACAAGCTGCAAATGGGGTACCCCATGTTTTGGGACACCAGAAAAAGTGCATTACAATAATTAATTCAAGATTAAAAAAAGGCATGCATTAGTCTGTCAGCATCAGATATGGAAACAATTAGTCTAACTTTGGCTATATTTCTCAAATGGTAAAAAGATACTTTAAACTTCCCTAATATGAGTCTCAAATGATAGATCAGGATCAAAGATGACCCCCAAACTCTTAATTTCTAGTTTAAGCTTTGATGAGAGACTGCAAGGGTCAAGCTCATGTAATCCCACATTTCCTTTTAGTTGGTTCTATGAGCCCAATAGCATAACCTCTGTTTTATCTGAATTGAACATTAGAAAATTATGTGGCATCCAATGCTTGATGTCTGTAAGACAAGTAGCTAATAACACCCAAGCAGAAGAAATTCCCGGCTTTAGGGACAAATATAGATGGGTATCATCAGCATAGCAATGGAAGTTCACTCCGTGTCTGCGGATAATGTCACCTAACAGTAGCATATATTATTAAAACAACTAGAGACCTAGAATAGAGCCCTGTGGAACATCACAGACAACTTCTGTGCTGATTTTACCTCCCTATAGAGACAAACTGAAACCTATCAGAAAGATAAGATTTGAACCAAGATAGGACAAGACCAGACAGTCCCACTGTGTTTTCAAGACGATTCAGTAGGATGGAATAATCTACAGGCAGCACTTATATCTAGAAGAATTAAAACTGTTGGAAAGCCAGAGTCAAAGGTTATCAGCAGATAAGTGGATGTTCATATAAGAAAATCGCTTAAAAGATAACTTGAGGTTTCAAACAGGGAATATCTCCATTAATGTGGGATGATTGAGAAAGCGCTGAAGAAAATCTGCGGAACACAGAAACTAAGAAAATCATTGTCCAAACTTTTTAACAAATCATTTGTATTCTTGGACTATTATCTCGAAACAAATTACCTAGTTAATATAATAATTATTGAATTCAGTCTGTTGTACAGGTTACCATTAGTTGCCATGGGAGATGCATTTTTTATCTAATGACAAAATGTCATTGCCACAGTAGAGGTTTAAATCCTGGGAAGTTGTTAAAGAGCATTTAAATATGAGCTGATTATTACACCATAAATTTTCTAGAGACATTGCGCTTGTGCTGTGAGGTCAGGGACTATGGGGTTTAATGCAGCTATTTTGCAATATAGGAGACTTGGTTACAAAGAGCATCATTAAAAACTATCGTGGCTTTTAGCCTTAGTAGACTGAAATTCCATCTCTGTTGCTTTAAAAGCATTACGTTTTCCTATTGTTATCATAGCAATAGGTCTGGCATGTATGTCCTCCTGGTCACCCAACAAGACAAACAAGCCTTGCAAATAACTCAAACAGCTGCATGTAAATCGACTTTTACGAATAAAAGTCCGCCTGTCTGTTTTATTTTGGAGAGCTATGTTGCACATGATTTAGCTGTTTAGTATACGCAAAGGTAAAAACTGGTTTTCCTGGGAACTGCTAATCCACAAATTAGTCCTTCTTCCTGACACTAACTTGCCTAACTGTTGCTGTTTTCATTTAGTTTCGATACCCAGCCTTCAGCTTTGCAGGCAGTCCCCAGTTGAGTGGTTATGCTACCTATTGCCTTTTCTGCAGTGGGAGAAGTCCATTAAATGTGGCTAACTGATTTTATTGTCAAAAACATACACAGTACTATCACACCTCTGCCACCACCCCCTAAATGGAAGTGTATGAGAAGGTTACATCCCAAAGATTAGCTTTTGAAACTTTTCATTTGTATTTGCATTTTCAAACAACATGTAGCAGAAATAGGAATTTTGGTGCTGTACATAGTGAAGATACTAATTCAAATTACTCAGTGGACTTCAGCTTTAAACTCTAGTCCTTGGCATGTATTATTTTTAAGCATGGTTTGTACTGATGTTGTTTAAGAAAATCACAAGCCTTATTTGCAGGGGATGCAATGCAAAGTCAAAAGCAAAGAAATAAAACCATTGCAAACATATACAGAGAGAGCTCAGTATCACAAACTTCAATAATCTAGCGCTTATGTTTTTTAAATAACATTTTTAGAAGGTTATAGCCAAAAACAATCAAAAAAGTTTATAGAAGTCTAAGACTGTGATTTTAAATAAATAAATAAATAAAACCCATGCCTCACAGGAACCTACTGGTGTTAAAAATGGTTCAACACTTAAGCTTAATTCTTTATTTGGATTCATTGTGTATGTGATTTAGCTCCTTATTGTGTGTGTGTGTGTGTACGGTGTGTGTGTGTGTGTGTGTGCGTGTGCGTGTGTGTGTGTGTGTGTGTGTGTGTGTCATTTGAAAGTATCTACTTGTTTTAAAAAAAGAAGAAAAAGAGCATGGGATTGTCATTTTTTATATGCACATGACCTTTAGTAGGACAATTTGGAAGACTCTGAGGCAGTGTTAGTCAATATCTTGTGAAGACAGTTAGGAGTGTGCTATTGACAGGTAAAGTACTATTACTAATTTATGTCTCTCCTTTTAGGTTGAGTTAACAGGGAGAAAACGGTGTCTCTGAGCTGATAGTGAATGTCAGCCTTGTCAACCTTTCATTTCACCTGTCAGCATTTTGATTGATGTACAAGCACATGTTTGCCCTTGCTTTTGGGCTTTTACATGAAAGTATGACAGGCTTCTGGAGATTTTCTCTCTAGATCTAACTCATCCACCTTTTTGGACCTACTGCAGGCCTTTATTGAACACTATATTATCCATCTCAAGAGGTTTCATTTAGATCCCTTAAAAAAAAATCTGCTCTGTTACAGTTAACCATTAAACTTAATTTAAGTTTAATGGTTAACTGATTTTTTTTTTTTTACATAGTGCATGGTGTCACCAGTGGCTAAATATTGCAAATTTGTTTCTTTTTTTTATTTGTATTGTTATTATTTTCTCTTATTACACAATGTCAACAACAGGTCAAAAGAAAATTTCACAAAGAAAAGTATTTTGTTTATTAGTTGATAACTCTGATCAAGTCAACAACTAAAATAAAATTGGAAGGGGTTGGGGGATGCTTAATTTTAATATTAGGTACATATTCACACAGTGCTATAGGTGTTTTTTTTTTTTTCAATCTTCAGAGTTGACTGATATTAAAGTTTAATGCATAGAGACAAAAACAATGATGTAAATTAACTGTAATTCAACTATTTTCTTAAATAATGGACGTCGCAGGGCATCTCTGCAGTTGTAATGTGTTTCCATCAAGTCTCGTTTATTTTTAAATGCAGGGTTTGGAGATATTAAAGATGCAAGGGCGATCTGGCACTGCTCTAGTGCATTAACTTCTACGTTTAGTGGGTCATTAAAAGTTTGTAGTCTCGTACTAGAAGTAATGCACTGTATGTTTCAATCTCAGTCATTCCTTGCATGTTTTCATGGATTTAATTATAATAATTATTCTTTTGGACCACATTAACACTTCAATTATTGACATTATTTAAAAAAGGGGAACTTAATAAAAATGGGTATCTTTGGTTCAGTACTTAACCAACGCCTTAATTGACTTTCGTTGATTTAATTTTCAGACTGACAGTAGTCAGGAATGAGTCAACAGCTTCTCCTCCTGACTAGATCCATTAACAACAGCCCAGAAATGGATTTGATTGTCATTATTTAATAAGCACCTATGATTAAAATACTACTATATTTATGCTTTTCATTTTTCCTATTGGCTGAAACAGCACTTGAAAATATATATTATTTAATAATGTTAAGTTTTTTTTTTTGTTGTTAATCTTTCATTTGCTCAACACACATTCATACAATACTAAGGCAAAGTGGTTTGCAGTGCGCAGGGGTAGTGGTGATGTGGTGCTCAGGAATAATATATATAAGACAGTTTATGGGAAAACAGCTCTTTATTTGGCTGGGTTGCGTGCCAGCAACACTTATATGATACGCACTGGCTCTACACAGCAGTGTGTATCGCTCCATGCAAAACAATGGGTTTAGTCCTGAAATAATACGATGGCATAACAAACACAGCACGGTCACAAGTCCCCAGTGATTACTCTTAGTGCCAGTGGTGAAATACAAATAATATTCACAGTAGTGAATTCCGGGTTTGGAAACTGGCCCCTTAGCAACAGCTCCTGGATTGTTTAGCCATTTAACAATGAGAAATACAACAGTTACTAGACAGGAAAAAACAAACAAAACACTCACGGTTAGTACACAGGGTTTTCCTCGCAGGTCTTTGCGTAACAAGGAACAGATTGCTTGGCCACTTCCCCTGATATATCTTCAGTCCCGCACCCTTCAGTAGCGAGTGCAATCACGTATCCTCCAATCCATGACTGGCACATCGCTTACCGCATTAAGGCAATGACTTCTGGTATTCCTCCCCCTTCTTGGATGGCTGGCTTCCGACTGACCCTGGAATGAACTCCAAACCATCCAGTCTGGGGAACACTGTTCCTGCTACACAGCACCCTCACAGGTCGAGAGGGAGATTGTTGACTAGAATTCATTCTCTATCTGTCACGAGTACATAAAAACAACGACGTGCACACATATAATATATTGTACATTTGAAAGATCAGTATCAGTATTTTGTTCTACATTTTACCTTCCATGTAAGAAATATGTATTGAACTTATTAGATTTTATATAACAAAAAGTGACACCCAATATAAAATTATTGTAGTTATTTTCTTTTTTTTTCCCAAAGGAAAATCTGAATTTGTTTTCATATGCATAGCTTACCTCTAATAATGCATATGTATAGTTTTAATAAATAAATACGTAAATAAAAATAGAATGGAATTACCTCCATTTAGCAATTACACTTTTATATCACATAAAAGAACAACACTTTTAATATATTCAAAAAATACAACCTAAGTAAACAACAGGTAGAAATGCAGTGGCTGAAAACATCATAAATAACATGTAAACCAAATAATTCATATATTTATTCCTACCTCATATAGCACCCCAGTTTGACTGTAAGCTAAGGTTTTACAAACTCTGGTTCTCCCATTGAGAACAAACTACAATTTATTCAAAGCACAAACAGAAAATAACCAATTATCAATGATAACATAGGGTTTATTTATTTATATCCTTATAGCCTGATCCACCAACTCATATGTTTCATGCAATTTATTATTATTATTGTTTTTCCTTTTATATTTTTTCTATTTCAAATAAATGACCAAGCACTTATGTGTTCAGTTATCAATGCAACTATTTTTGTGTCTAGCATTAATTTTAATTTGTTTTATTGTTTAAGAATTGGAGAGAGCCTAAATGTATTTCCTCACAATATTTTTTTATTATGTTTAAGTTGTGTCTTACAGTAGTTTATACATGCTATTGCAGTAGTCTAATAATAATCTTTAAATATGAAATCTGCCACAATAATTTTCTGAAAAGTAATTAGATTTATTTTCATGTAGCACCAGCAGCCTGTTATTTGTAGTGTTTCATTATATCACAATTATTTTAACTTTATAAATAAGGATGTTGAGTTTTGGTATACTACAACCACACTGCTTGCACTGTACAGTAACTGTTTGATTATCATTACCTTTAATGCCATTTTTACTAAGCATGTATGTACTAATTATTTATTAATTAAGTTATTAATTAGTTATTAATTAAGCATTATTTACTGTAGATAAATTGAACAGACCCCCAAATGCTAAACGTGTAGCATTGAAAAATCTGAAAGTAGCATAGTCATTATCTTCTCTTCTTATATATATATATATATATATTGCATTCTCTATATTATATATATATTATATATATATATATATATATATATATATATATATACATATATATACATGTTATGTAAGATTTACATATCTATATATATATATATATATATATATATATATATAGTATATATATATATATAATATATATATATATATATATATATATGGGTAATACATATTACATACTGTAAGATTTATATATATACATATGTTTTTGTATTTATCTCAATGTGCTTTAATTCACCTAACACACGATCTTTTAAATTTGTCTTTACTTTTGAATACAATAAAAACAGTAACATTGTTTTTTTTGTTTTTTTTTACTGTGGATTGTAATCATTGCTATCCTGGATGCACCTGTAGCTGCAAATGCATTGTAAACCAAAAGTTATGAATTGAACATCAATCTTTATATACTTTGTAGTCTAATGCTCATAATACTAAAATCAAATAAACACTGAGATTGGTTTAAAATCTGTTGCATAAGATTTGAGTTAAACTCTTTGACATTTCATTTTGCAGTGTTGGTGTTACATTTCAAAGCACATTTAATTTTGTTCCTTTGTTTTAACCTCTTGGGAATTCATGTTCCAAAAAATGTTGATCATTTTTTTTTGTTTATGAAGTCATGCAAAATGTCTGCAACATTGGTTAACTGAATGGCAGAAGAATTACATTAATTTTTTATATCCTTGTTGTAAAATTGAAAGCTTCCAGTGATTTTTAACTTTAAGAATCTCACAGGTGTTGGAAGTTGCATCTATTTACCTAAATAACCATTATATAATTCTCCCTTTTTAAGCAGCTAATACCAATTGACCAAGTCAGTTATTAGATTTTGCCCCTCGAGGTTATATATGACAACCTGCAGTATAACGATTTCCAAGCAAGTCTTTTACTCCACATGCTTTAATAAAATGGAACCTCCTTTTTTCATGTCATGTTTGCATCCCATTGATTTCTGACTTCTCACTTTCTCAATTCATGTGTCAAAACTCTAAGCTGCAGATTCTAACCATGCAGCTGAAATAAATGTTGTCTTTTGAGTGGTGCTACTTTCCAATCTTAAACGGCCCAAACTCTTCTGTCGATAATATTCACACAATCCACAGACATTTTTGAGTGATCCTGCTGTCAGACTGGCTAATGACTGGGAGCCAGAGGTGATTGCTTTGGTCTGACGCTGGGCGGGTGGCAGCTTGCCAGCGGAGAAGCCATTGATAAAGTGTCAGAGACTTCAGAGGTTTGATTAGCTTTCCGACTAATGCCATGCTAAGCAGAAACATTACTCTGCCCTGCTAGCAAGGGAGAGAAAAAATATTCTACAGGGAAATTAAGCAATGCCAATGAAATGGTGTACCAAGGAAATTCTTGGATAAATTAACAACGCAATTACATTACATGACACTCCGCAAGATGGATGAGGAAAACTTGGCCAGTTTATGTTCTGTTTTCCAAATTGCAATTTATTTGAGGGCTTTAATGGATGCCTTATTAAAACATCTCAGCCCTGGTCAGGTTTCATCATGTGTCACAGGACCATGATTGATGACCTCCCCTCTCTTCCCCTCCTCCCCCCTCGTGCATTCTCTGCAGATTTGCAGGGAATTTTAAACATTAGCTACATTTATAAAGATGCAGCCTTAAGCATTGATTTTCTTACCACTTAATTTCCCTGCTTAGTCCTGCAATATAACAATACATTCTGTACTTATATATCACACATTAGTGCAATGAGGCATCCTGAAACAGTTGATGATGATAATGTCACATGATCTGTAATAATCTGATCTACAGTACATTCCGATTTCTTTTTAGGAATTATTTTGGCACAATTTTGCCAAGTTGTTTGGCATTAGCTAGATTTGATTCACTAGTGCCGAACAATTTCGATCCAGCTCAAGACCTTCAGGAAAATTGTAACACTGGATACAACCATTTGTTTGTTGTGTTATGTTGTGTTGTGTTCTTTTACAACCTAGTTCTACATTGATAGAGCTCTAGTATTAATATTAACATTACTCTAGAATTGCAGTAGAGGATATGGCTGGTACCCTTTAATTAATACAATTGAACAACCCAGAAACAACATTTAATGGAGTGTATATCAACTTTATCAAGAGACCAAGGGTTTGTTTTATGTATTTTTGTAGAAGTAAAAATACAAACAAAAATAAAGATACAAAAAGATCTATTAACATGCTGTTTCTTTTTTTTCATGGGTTACTTGTCAAGATATTGGCCTGTGGTCTTATCCCAAACACATGTTTAGGAAAAGTGCTTTGCTTTTAACAACATTCAACATGGAAGTATAAAGCCAGTCTCAAACTAGGAAATCCTTTGTTTTTCTTGACCTTTCAGATTCTTTATTGTATTAAATGGAATACAGATGTCAAAAGAGCAAAAGATTTCACAAGAGATAAACCAAAAAAGCAGGTAGAAACAAATCCTGATTCTTTCATTGACATGAAATACATTGTTCATTTTGTGATGTGAGGTTATTTTAAATACAAATGTAAAATGATTAAAACTATATTCATACCTGTACCTTCCAACTACTGGAATTTATCATTCACAGATGTATTTTCCTTCTTATAAGTATAGGGCAAGAAATTGTGTTTTGTGTTTCTGTGAAACTTGCATATCTACCAGATCTACATATTAGAAAGGGATCTGGGTACAGTTATGTTTGGCACAGCTGTTGATTTCATAGAGGTTGTGTAAACAAGTTACAGTTGTAAGTAGTTGAAGTTATCACACAATCGGGTCCCAGATTCCAGATGAAGCAGACCACCTGCTATGAGAATGCTATGGCAGGATTGGGACTGAATGTTTGGGCTGGTATTTGCACGTAACAACTACACTGGCCTCAGTATTTAACTTTCTGATTTCAGCATTCACTACGGTGATAGACAAACTTTTGTAGCAAACAGTTCCCAAAACGGTTTCATTTTTTTTCTCACAAGGGAACCAGACATAGTAGACCCAACAAAACAGCAAATTCCGTTTTGGCTTGAGGTCCATATATTTCTTACAAGTGACAAATCTTCTAAAGAATAATAAAAAAAGAAAGCTTGAGGTTGCCTTCGCCAGTGGCAGTTAAAATCCAAGGGATACCTTAAAATAAAGTGCGTACAAACCCCAAAAATGCCTAAAGTGCTGAATATGTAAAATGATGCTGCCTTTAAAGCTTACTCCACAGAGCTCCTGCAATGAAGTTGACTAGTAAACATCAGCTTTGCTTAGCTGGGAGTCTGAAAAAGCTCTGGTTATGTTGCTATTTGGTGTGTTTGATGTAAGAAATCCTACACACTGTGTGTGTGTGTGTGTGTGTGTGTGTGTGTGTGTGTGTGTGTATGTTTACTGTATATTCTAAAAAGCTTAAAGTAGGAGTCAAGAGTGCTGTGCTTTGTCACTGAAAAACTACCATATATGGGGTAATAATGAAACACATTTAAATCATAAATTTGGGTTATTTCTAATTTCCTGTGTGAAAGTTCAAGTTTGATGTCCCTTGTCTTGAGTGAACATGGTATGTCATCTTATTTTACAAGATGACCCAGGGACGACCCTGTGAATCGTTCTTTGTGTGAAAGCACTGTTAAAGAAATAATGCAGGTATGAAAGTAGATTATTGAAATGGCATGAATTAGGTGTTAAGTGGTTCAAAATGGCCATTAGCCAATGTTACACTCAGTTTGCCCAATTAATGTATGATTTACAGTTTTCTACAATCTGTTTTCATTACTGGGTTTAATTTGCCCACTGATGCCACTGTAGTACTTTGATAACACTAATCCCACGAGTCATGCCTTGTAGTCTTGTCCAGTCACCCTCCTCCCCAATATGTTTTACAGAGCATTAACATAGCTTAAGTGTCCAAGGAAAAGAGACACAATAAATGAACCAACAGTAGTGTGTGCTGTTTTGCTTTTCTATTATAAAGAGTAAACAAATACTGCTTTGAGTTTTTCAAAAAGTGCTCAATGCCCAGAGTATGGATTTGAATTTTTCTTTTTGGCAATGAAATGCAACTGAAAAAAAACAGATTCTTCTATTAAAGCTTTCTGGATTTACTAATATTATTGTTGTACTTTGTTATAGTGCTCCCTTCCAATGAAGTTAATTACAATAAAGAGAACAGAGCATGTGAGGAGTGTCACCATGGAAGAATCGTTTGTTGTGTCTCTCCTGGGCAAAGATCACAACGTATTCCAGGTTCGTTATTTAGTGAGGAAAAAATGTTATACGTATGTTATGGATGACAATGGTAATCATAGTCATTATGTATTTATACTGCATGATGTTACACTTTGAATATACAAACAAAACTCTATAGTGTTACATTTAGAAACACTAAAACAACCTTAATATTAAAAAATTCAATTATAGTTTTTTCAATGCATTCATCAAGTATTTTTAAGTCAAATGGATGCACAAGACTACAAGGCATTAATTCCAGCTTTACTGTTGATGAAAACCACATTTTAACTGATTGTTCCACAGTGACTATAAAATGTAAGTGTCTAATTTAACTAACCAAGAAGGAACACAAATTAGGAAGGCTAAATGATCCCAAGGTTTTGAGAAAATTAATTATAAAATCTCTACATTATTATTCACTTTCTATGTGATCTGGCTCTGACTTAATTGCACATCAATAACTATATCTCAAAGGACAATTAGTATATGATACTTAATATATTTTATAATAGTCCTTATATAACATGTGAGCAGGATTTTGATAGGAAATGTAGTTCTGAGAGGCCCATGTGGGTACATGGGAAGCAATCTTGAGGCAGGGAATGCAATTTAAAAGTTTAAAAAAGTGGTCAAAATGTTTAAAAAAAAAATTTAAAAAAAAAAAATTAAAAATTAAAACAATACACACACCTTAAGTAAACAGTTGTAGCAACACATGGGAACATGTAACACAATAAAATAAAAAGGTCCTTATGTACCCTTTAAACCTACGATATATCATATTCTTTGAAACATGGTTTATGGATTGTCTCTGTACCATTCTTACAAAGACAATATCATATGCCTTTTAAAACAAAAAAAAACTATAGCGTTCAAGAAGACAAATGGTGTATGTGGAAATAAACTGTGGCTCTGCTACAGAGAGGCACCAATCTCCCACCTCATGTATAACACCATTCTACTGCTATGTCCTTTATACCTCTAAGTCAATATCCTATACGCATCCCTACTACAGACCTCGACTTTAGTATGGAAATAGATACCACCTCTTTGGGTTTGCTGTTAATTAAAAGTGAAAGGTTACAAAAGGTAAAACCAAATAACAAGGCCACATATTAAATTGAAGTTGCTTCTTTCCCTTACACTCACTTAATAATTTATGTTTTCAGAAAGTCTACAAGGATGTAGGATTACTTTCAACCTCAGCTGGTATTGTCTATCCTTTGTATTTCAATGTAAGTAAGGAAGTGTGTGCTGTGCATCTTATGTATTTATAAATACATAAGATGATTGTTAATGGGCTTTAAGATTGCATTTTCTTTATTCCCAAGCCCACACATGTCCCCTTAATCTGTGCTTTCCTCGAGGACTGGAGTGTGTAGGTATTATACGGTCCTGCTCCACCATACTGTACACAAGTAGTATTTATATTTTATATTAATAAAGGAACTAAGTCAATGTTTCAGTAAATGCTTTTTTAAGTGTAAAGCTGCCTCTTTTAAGAAATGAACCTGGAGACTCAGTTGCTTTATTTAAAAAAAAAAGATGATATTCTAATTTTAAGCGTGATTCCAGTTTTACTGGCAAAAGGGGTTGTTCTTATCTACATGAAAATAATTACATAATCAGCTCTTGTTCAAACCACTGTTCTTGCCTCAGATCCCCATCAATTTTGACTAATCAATGATGGATCTATCTATTAATCACATAGCCCACAACTTGACACAAATGAACATGGTACATCTGAAATACAATATATATATCAAATGTATTTGATTGTATTTATAAAGCATGTTCATAGTTATGCATATTCATTATATAGAATAAGTATCCAAAATAATGTATGCAATGTATCATAATGTTAAGAATGGACTCATTCTAGTTATATTTCTTGCTTCATAAGGGTGTTTTAGAGGTGTTAAATATAATTCTGTGACCTGCATGCCAAGTATTTAACTGTGAATGTTTTATTGTATGCTTGTATCACCCCCTCCAGGACAACCTTGCAAATGATTGCAAAAACAAGTTGGATAACAATTGTATTAATATTTCAATGATTGATGTAACATTTCTTTAAACTTGACAGGGACAGAGAGTATTTGAGATATGATTTGTATACTGATGACAAAAAGACAAAAGTAATATTTACTATAAGACTCATGACTTGTTTTAAGTAGCAATTAGTAATATTGTTTTGCATGTGTGGTTCTTTTTCCTGATTTACTAAATCTACCATTATTCTACCATTTGTAGCCACTGAAAGGACCATACAATGAAATATCCAGTTTGCCACATTCACATAGTTTGAAATCAATGAACTAATTCAATAATGTACTTTTTTTCAAAGCCCTTTTTATGATGACAATATATGATGTAAAAGAACAAGCCAACAACAATTGAGAGCAGTTCCCTGAGTATAAAACTGTAATTAATTCATAAAACTGATTTTGAAAATATTCAAGAAGACAGAAGGCTACACTTCAGGAGATGGAGGTTTGTTTTTACAAAATTGAACCTGACTATAATTTATAAACTGTAAAACTCTTAACATTAAAATATGGGAATGGGTATTGGAATACAAATGTTCGACCAAATGTTTTACAATACGTCTTGGGAAGAAATCTTTGTGGGTAAAAAGGAAGTTTACAGATGACATGCATGTGGTAGTTATTCCTGACAGTCTTCTGGGAGAAAGGTCTAACCTGTGGAAATGCTTTCCAGTTAATTTACCATTGTGTAATTGCTTCAAGAAAAAAGAAAAAAAACTAAGTAAAATATTTAGCAACAGTTACTTCAACACAGGGTGGCACAGTGGCGTAGTGGTTAGCATTGCTGCCTCACCGCACCAGAGTCCTGGGTTTAAATCTAGCCTAGGGGGTCTGCCTGTGTTGAGTTTGCATATTCTCCTTATGTTTGCATGGGCTTTCTCCAGGTACTCTGGTTTCCTCCCACAGTCCAAAGACATGTTGATTGGTCACTCTAAATTGCCCTTGGTCTGTGTGATGGACTGGCATCCCATCCAGGGTGTAGTCCTGCCCTGTGGATGCCAGGTTGTTGTTAGGCTGTGGATCACTGTGACCCTGTAAAGGATTAAGTGGTTATTGATAATGGATTTATGCTTTGACACAACAATTTAAATCAAAGCTTTGATCCACACTGCAAACATCTAAATTCTCTATTTCTCTAGTATTATTAAATGTGTGATTACTATTGATGCCAAACAAATCTTACTCCGGCAAACAACTGATATACCTGCAGTTTAAACACAGTGTAATTTGATTGTTTAAATCCATACTTAATTTCAGTTTATCTTCTGCTTTTTAAATCAGCTAAACCCCCACAGTGAAAACTCCACAGAGGCAGTTTCCGTGGCAGGTCAGGCAGAGGGTCTGTTCCATAATCCTCAACTGGAGCGCTGTATGGCAGCAACTGAGTCTCTAGCAATCTGCCCAATTAAAATTCAGCTGTCAGTAAGTGAGATTAATTACTCTCTGTCCCGGCTGCTTGTGTACAGTGATTGTGAGGGGGTGGGGTGGTTCTGGGTGCCAGTAAGACTGGCTGGATTCGGTTACATGCAGAATGATTTGTAATTCTGAGTAATCACTTAGGACAAGCCCTTACACCATTTTATCTGTTCATGACTGTAGGCCAAAGTCAATACTCATAGTATAATAATGAGATGAGGCTAACAGAACCCTTTTATTAATGCTCTGAGGAGTAAATCCGATGCTGGGATTGTTCCCTTTGAAAGTATCTTCTTCTTTCCCTACAAATGGACCTGCAGGTTAGGACGCCCAGCAACAGCGAGGGTACCTTTCAAACAATAAAAAAATAAAATAAATAAACTACAGGTAGGAGAATATATAATGTTCGGTTGCTGCTGCTGACCACAATAGAATGAAAAACAGAGCCTCAAATATGGTGAAACAGAAAAAAAAAACATTTTCTAGACAAAGAGTATTTACATATACCATTAGTCTATAGATTTAAAGATATAATTATCTTGCAAACCACACCCTGGTGACTTACGTTTGATGCAAGTTGAGCAAAGTTTCCCTTATTTTATTTTTGTATTCTTTCTTTTCATAACAAAAGGGGCCCAGTGCTTCAAAATCAGGTCCTGATTGTTAAAAAGCCTACATATTTCAATGCTCCACGGTTGCAGTTTGGCTAATGAATGCAAATACCAGAACACTACAGTACGTGTTTTTCAACTAGACTAAGTTTCTTTTGTTTTAATAAAGTGTGCTGGTTACATTACCATATATTTCATGTAAGAAAGCCTTAAAGATATAAATAAACCGATAGCTCTTTTTTTTATAAAGTTTTTCAAAACTGTCTGGTTCAGATACATCTTTGTTCGCTTTTCCTATTTGTAAGTAATGTATCATGTCAAGATCACTTTATTTTTTAGCCGGTACCACTTTCCAGCTCACAAATAGTGCCTGAAGTAGGCGAGTGGTGTATTTACCAGGACACTAAAAACTTTACATTTAATTTGCAATTAATGTGTAAAAGGAACAGCTGTATCTTATTATCATCATTCTACTTGCAAACAGTGGAATATGTAAGACTCAACCTGGTAGCTGTAAATTGCTAGAAAAATAATCCCCTGCATACCATAGAATTTTACCACCATTAGCCCATAAAATGTAGATTAACTTTGCAGTTTATTTTGTAATTTTCCCACACAAAAAAAAAAACAAAACTGCAGACCATCTTTTTTATCCTGTGGCATATTTCTTGACATATGTGTCATACAGTAATAATCAATACATGTATACAGTATATGCCAAGCACTGAAACATCTTACAACACTTCACAAACAGTTGTGCTATAGAGTGACTACAGCAGGAAAACAAGGCAGTTTGTCTACCCACAACATCCCAAGAACTGTTGCAATGTGTATGTTTCATTTTTATTGTCACTGTGAGCCCCAGAACGGAATTTATTTTCTTTCCTTGATAAATTCAAACAAGACCCCAAAGCAGAACCCTGTGTCCTCTCCATGTGTGTTTTATGTGTAGTTTATTGAATGTCAAAGACCAGACACTATGCTAACATTGTTAATAGTGTAGGATCATGGGTTAGGAGTAATGGTTTGTTTTCTGCCCTTACCTGAGGATGCTAAAGAGAGTAAATAAATTGATCCTACTAAAATGTAGATTTGATGAAATAACATGAACTTTAAAGACTCTTATAGGTATAAGATAATGTCAGGGATCTGTATTATTTTGCAATATAAAAGTGTTTTAGGAAAGCAAATTATCAGGTAGGCCACCATTGCACAGCACATTTCTTATCTTGGCAGCTATGAGCTTGATTTGGATTTGATACAAACAAGTAGAGTGTTGATGGAAATAAACTTGGGATGTAATACTACATTCATTGTTTTGGTGTTCAGTCTTGATTAACTGCACTGGACGTTCATGGTACTTTATAAAACACAATGTCATAGTCCAGTAAAAACAACAAATACATACATTTCCACCCTGGTAGCATTGGCTTTCTGACACTGCATGTATCAGAATGTTTGGTTCTATTTACTGTAGACGTGCATTTCCATCACATAAGCAAGTTATCCCTTACGAATGAAAGGAATTACCATTAACATTCTAGTATTTGGCACACAATAAAACATCTATATTGAAAGAAATCATATTTAAAAAAAATTAATTAAATATCATTATATTTTATTTTAGTAAGTAT
The DNA here is from genome assembly GCF_017654505.1 of Polyodon spathula. NCBI lineage: Eukaryota > Metazoa > Chordata > Actinopteri > Acipenseriformes > Polyodontidae > Polyodon > Polyodon spathula. The sequence continues at coordinate 26,937,328 of NC_054550.1, forward strand.
ACCCTTTTGACACAAAGTTATTGTTTTTAATTTACAACAGACAACAATAACCGCCACATTTAAAAACTGAGACTGATAATTAGAGCTCCTAAAATATTCTGCATTTCTGAATTTTAGCTCAGTTTTTGAAACTGTATTTTCCTTATTATTCTTTTTTATTTAGTTCATTTTTAAATTAATTATAATTGGTCTGTTTCTATTTCATGAAAAAAAAAACCTGGCCCTACACCTAATGTTTCATTTCTTTGTATTGTTACTTTTCCATGTTACCCTTGGGCAATGTTTGATGTAATTGCTGTTATTGTATCTGTGTACGTCTCTTGCCCGAGGCCTCTATGGAAATGACCTCTTTACTCTTGTAAGAGCTGTTCCTTTTAAATAAGACTTAGCATGCATAAATTAACAAACCAACGCACTGCTGAAAGATCCCTTGCTTTTCAAGTACATCCAGGAATAGCAAAACAAGAACCCCATCCTCAGTAGAAAAATGATAATTATAGTCAGCCAGTCAGTTATATTGCTACATTGTTTATTTAGTTAGTATTACCTTGTTGTAGATTCTCATTGAACAATGAAAATGAATAAGTCACATATTTCACAGCATTTCATGAGCATGTCTGCCCTGGTGACCATTGACATCTTCATACATGACCATTCTTGCATAGTTCATGAGTAAAACCATGCTATGATCATGGTCATCCATGCCTAGTCCATCATTCTGACTACACAGTAAACGGACCAAAGCCAATCCATACATAAGAACATTTTTATTCAGTTTGTTTTATATTAGTTGATTGTATAGTTATTGTAGTGTCTATGAAACACAGAGAAAAAAACTGGCCATAACATTGAAGAAGAAGAAGAAGAAGAAGAAGAAGAAGAAGAAGAAGAAGAAGAAGAAGAAGAAGAAGAAGAAGAAGAAGAAGAGGAGGAAGTAAAGAATGAAGTAAAAAAGTAAAATATGGATCATGCAATGCGACTAAAGTAGTTTGTATTGAGTTGTAAAGATGATTGAATTCTGCAAGGGAAGAGTTATTGTCAACAGCTTTATATAATTTAACATGAAAGTGAAACAATGGAGAGAACGAGGATACCATTCATATTACATCTCTGAGCTTCTGAACAATTAAGACATGCTTTAAAAATAGAAAACATTCAATCATATGAAAAATAATCTGAAGATAGCAGGGTGAAGTGGAGTTCATCGAAGTACCATACCAGTGTAATCAGTGAATTTTAAAGGTTAACCCCCCCCCCCCATCTCATCCCACTCCCTATAAAACACAACGTGCTGCATCTGGAAGTGAGTCCATGAAAAGTGGCTTCTTCCTGATAGCTGGAAACATTTTTAGTGGAGTGGAAAGCTTCTTTTGGGATTTGGCGCCTCTCCAAGAACACTTTGGGCTTTACAGCTGCTTTGCAGCATTTAAAAGCAACATATGTTCCTGAAGTACCATTATTCCTCAATTAAAAGCCTTTCTCTTAGGTTTGAAAATGACTCTCAGTATAAAAACAAAACATCACACTGGGAAGAAATCTGAATATTTATTTGTATGCAGTATTAAAAGATGTCACTGATAATTGCAGCAGCACTGTTTTGACTGTTATGTATAATGCTGAACCATCTGTGTGTTTGCAACTAGTTAGTGTATTAACAGACAACATAAACATAGCCAGTTCTGTACATGAAGCAGGTTTCACACATTCATAAGAAACAAATAAAAGATTTTAAAACATACAGAAATGACCAGTTAGATTAAATGGACCAGCCATATAAAGATGTGATATCTACAAAAGGGATCAAGTTACTGTATATACAAAACAGTTTCAAATGTAATGTAAGTATGCCAAGTTTCATGTAGATCCACCTTCATTTATATATATTTTTCTTCTTTATGGATCTTTTACTGAAGTTAACCCATAATTAAACATTTATATATATATAATATTATATATATATATATATATATATATATATATATATATATATATATATATATATATATATATATATATAATATGGTTTAAATTTTCATGTTATTTGTATTAACAAATATGTACTATTACCTGCATTTGAATTGTTAATTTTACTCATCCAAAAAAGAGCTTTACTTTGTTATTAAAAAAAAAATTAAAATAAAAATAAAAAAAGTTGACAAATATGTATGGAACTATTTCTAATCAGTCTAAAGGTTAATGTTGCTGCTAATTTGTAAATGTTAGTCTCCTGTCACCATGAGAAATACATGGTTTTGAAAGCACTGACATCATAAATTAAGCTTGTCAGTTTGCCTTGCAAAGACTGGGGATCGGAAAATGCAGTCACCTATGATGTCAGACAGTCATACAACCCAAAGGGTTATCTTGATTAATTTATAAAACTTAAGTGTCGGTGGAGCACAAGGTAATATTCTCTTCTTAGGACTACTAGGTCACAAGTCCAAATTCCAGCCAAGGGCAAAATCTAAGACACACTGCAGCTGCACAACTATTATGCGATTCATGGACTTTATGGGTATAATGTTAGCTTTGTCTGCTTCTAATGTTATTAGAAATCAAATAGTACAAGGAGTGATTTCCCTGCATGCTCTGATATAATCTGTGTGTAAAGCTGCATTCTCATAATCAAGTTCAATACTAAAATGCTATTCGTGCAATTCCTTGGTGTGATCTGCATATACATTTTGCAGACCTTGCAGACCAGTATTTACAGTTTACATTTACCAAAGATAGTTTTAGTTGCATGGACACAAGCTTCCTCCCGTAGTCAAACTTGCTTATCACTGATGTATGTCACACTGGGATCCACACTGCCATGCTCCTGCTTCTCGCTGTTACAAATGACATCTTTAACTTATGATATAGCTCAGAAAGCAACTCAGGTATGAACGAAAGGAATTGCCTGACTTTTCGAAATGGCGTTTTTCTTTTACTGATAACATTTTCCTTTTATCGGTGAGGTATAGATAAGTTAACAACTTTCTTAAAAATCATACACCAACACCAAAACAAGAACATGTGTCCCTTGAGTCTCAATAACTCCTGTGCTGATTATGAAAGTTAAGGAACTGTAGACATAGACACAGGGTATATGACATGTTTATTTATCTCAATCTCATCACAAGGATGTATGATTTTCAAGTATCTATTTCATCCTATTCAGATGTGTTCTATATTGAATTTAATTTATCGCATTTTATGTTGATTCAGAATCATAATAGCTGTGAATACAGATTTAGATTTTATTTATTAAACTGTAAATACAAGTAGCTTTTGAGTTAAGGTGGGAGAAAGCAGTAATTATAGAATTATGGGTATTCGGGATATGCAAATTTCATCTTAATGAGCCAATCAAATCGCGTGAAAGTTGCCAAACAGCTTCCCCGACTAGTGAAAAGATCACTTTTTTTTACTTACTCTCCTGAGCTTTTAACTACTCAGAGTACAGTTAACCAGGGCGAAATGAGTATGCAGTTGCTGTATTCTGACTTTTAAAACTCCTTTTGGCGACTTTCACATGATATGATTTGCTCTTTTAATGCAGCAATTTGCATATCCCATTTACCCATGCATTTATTAAACTGTAAAATGTAAGAAATATGCAAAATACCAATGACTAGCAGTAAAACAAAGAAACAAAGAAATACAAATACATAAGTACAAATACAAATTACCACACTCCTTTTTCCCACCTACAAAGCTCCTTTCCCACCTAAACAAAACAATTACACTCATCCCCACAAAAATATAATCTTAGAAATAGTACTCTACTGTAGCTGCTTACTGTAACAGCAATGTGCTTTTTGAATTCAGTTTTGCCCACCTTCTATAGTGCCATCAGTAAACATGTAGTGCAGCTGATTTGCAGGCTGTCAGAAACCAGCTGTTATGGGTTGTTTCCGACGACCCCAGAAGTCAACACCAAGAGAGGAAAAAAAAGAGTTAATGAAAAATGTAATCGATAAAATTCCCATCTTAGTGTTTTTCAATGAAGTGACAAAGTACCCAATTTATTGGTAAATTGCTGGCTTAAAAGACACATTTATTCAATAAATTAATCCCTTGCCGCCAGTTCTGTTTGAATGCAGTTATTTTTGGGACAGCCATATTCCATATCTGACAACAAACAGGATTATGCAGTCACTACTATCATAAGCAAAATAACAATTACTGTATAGCATGTGTATGAATCTGACATCTGCAGAGGAGTGATTTGTATGAGACGTCAAGGGCTAGTGGCAAGATCAATCTGCCCAAATCCCTAGGATAGCAAAATAATAAAAAAGATCCCAGTTCCATGAGGTGCCAGTCCAATAAGATTACTCCACTGAATCATCAATAATTTTTCTGTTCAAAACTGACACAATCAGAATAGAATCAACTGCTGCCATTCCTGCTAATGTCATGTTCGATTTTCACTTTAGTTTTAAATGAAGTAGAGAGACATTGCTGGTGTTGACTGCTTTAGCCAAGTTCTGTCATGTCATTTTTAATAAGCAGGTGAACTTCTCAGTCAAAAGATTGGGGAACATTAATTCTCTATTCATTCTTGAGCATGAAAAGCAGCAGGCTGCAAAAACCAAGGTCTTAAATGCAGGTGAATCCCTATGTTTTCATTCCTAGATCATTTTGTTAACTCTATAGAGGAGCTATTTTTTCCCGGCATGATAGTGCTGTTAAACAGAAAGAAGATCATCAACATCACTATGGATTTTATTTCACACATGTTTTTTGTTTACATTACAACTGAATTAGGATAGAAGCTGAAGGCTAGTGCATAGGCCTTGTTTGGAGTGACATAGTTTAGAGGATGCAAATCATGCCTTTTAAAGGTATAGTTTATTACCATGGAACATGGCACACAAATACAATGATCACTATTTTCAAATTATTATTTTATTTACCTCTATTTTATGAGCAAGGCCAAAGCATACTAAAAAGGTGACTTATGGATGTTTCTTGGAATGCAAACACTTGGAGACTAATAAAAAACATCATATAGGGAATAAAGCTTTGTGATGGTGTTTCACTATGAAAGGCGCTATATAAAATAAAGATTGATTGATGGCATTATAATGGTAGCGTTAGAAAAGAAACCCAGCAGCAAGAACAGTGTTGTAGGTGGAGACTTATTCCTTGCAACACATCCCTTGCTGTGGTATTAAAATTAGCACAGTGGGGAAAATGTTACTTGGAAAGTCAACAGTAAGAACTGTCTGTGCCCAACATATTTAATTACTTATTTGCTTTCTGGAAAATCACAGAATCACTTGCTTCATTGTTTTTCCACCACCTTGAAAATGGCCTTCACAATATATTTGGCCCTTTTGACAACAGAACACATGTAAAAGGAGTAATTTTGTTTCTGTTCATACACAGGAGCATTGATTATCAGCGTTTCTGTTCTGGCAAATGGGCATTGTGGCCTTGAGAAGAAATGTGACCTAGCAGTTATAACAGAGGACCAGGAGTCTGTTTTCAAATCCTAGTGATTTAATAGGTGACCCTGGGCAAGGCGCTTCACCTCCTTCTGTTTCGGCTCAACCAGCTGTAAAATTAGGTACAAGCCTGACCCCAGTGGTAATGAGATGTGGCATTTCACTTGGGCTGACCTCGGGAAATAGTTTCTATAAATAAAATAAACCTTGTTAGAGCTTCAGCTATATTTGAAAAGGTCACCTTTTGAGATGATCAGATTATAATAAAGACTTGCTGTTCAATTTGAATACACCTGATTTTATGGCAGGGTATATGACATATTTATTGCACAATAAATCAGCAAAATAAACCTTTCTGAATGCATTATGGTCAACATGTTAACTTTACTTGTTATAATTATCCTGTATGTTGGCAAGAAGGAAACTTGTATCTGACCACATCATAGCTGAATGTAGATAAAATGTGACCTTAAGCAGCTGTTGATCTTTAATAGGGGTGTGCAGATATTCAGGATTTATTTTGGTTTCATGTTATAACTTTGAAAACTATGTCGTGTTTCTGAAAGGGGAATCCACCCACTAACCACATATGTAATCAAACTTCTCCTCTAAACAGCACTCTTGTCTGCACCTCCTTGTTGTTATTTCGTTTGGTGTTCCTTACCTGGCATAATGGATTAGACTCCGTCGAAACGATACCGCACCTCATCATCGGCAGTCCTATGTCTTCAGTTCCAGGACCTTGCAAGTAAACTTCTACTAGGCTCGCATCTCACCAAAAACCATCCTTCAAAATCTATTAAGCTTGGACAATTCCACAGTGCATCTATCGCTGCTCTTCATTCTTTCCACCTTTCCACGGCAGTCTCTAGCACCGAGTCTCCAATCCCAGCTACATCTCTTCCCTGTCCTACACTCGTTTCCAGCAAACTTTGTGGTCAAATTCAAGAAGGTAAGGACGTAAATCAAGCCTTTTTGCTTCTTTCTACACTTGAAGTTTATACTGAGTCAAGTTCTGGACTGCGACGATGTTTCTATCGTCTTCAAATCCAACAACCTCCGTCTGCTTAAAAAGTTAACTTTCCCAGAGTTTGTTACAGCCTTTTGTATATTTAGAGACATTCTTTGTGATGCATATCCCATGCACCACTCGGAGCTAGAAGCCTACCTTAGCCTCCTAACCGATCTGGCTATGAGATATGGAGGCATCACAACTTTGTCCTCAACTTTGGAACAATTTAATTAACTGGGTTGTTTTAGACAATTAATTATTTTGTCACCACTTTGCAGGTCTAAAGGTATTCTATCAGATTTGAGGCTCTGTGAACCATAGAGGTCCTTTGTGTCCTCATTCAGTTCAATCCTCCCAAACACGCATCATGTCCCTGTTTACTTGCCATCTGACCTTAATAACATTTCACCCCAAACTCAGTCTGCATTCATTCCATTTCACCCTTCTCAATCTTCTTCAAGTCGTGCACTCCTGGTCTGCCCTCTCCAATCTAACGACAGACGGGGAAGACTGGTCATTTTCACTGCCAGAAAACAAATATGCAACAAAATGTCTGCTCTTATCCCACTAGCAGATTCCTACACATCTACAGTTTTTCCAAAGACGGACACAGCAGAAGTGTTTTCCCATGTTCGTGCTGGTTCAGTCCAAAAATGACTAAGCATCGTACCATCTACTCCCATCAATCCTGTTACCCTGGCTGCTACATTATTTAATCACCCTGATAGAGTGTTCATAGGCTTTCTCATAGCAGATCTTAATGACGGATTTCCCATAGGCATGGTAACCCCACCTCTCTTTATTTTCTGTAATCTAAAATCTGCTTTAAATGATCCGAAGCTGTTGATCTGCTACTGCATACTAAAGGTTTCATCAGTGGCCCATTCTCTGAACCCCCACTGTGCTGCATTCCAGCAAGAAAACACTCTTTATTGATGTATCCTCTCCGCATTCCAGTTCCATTCCCAGAATCAAAGATTTAATCCCCCCAGACCAATTTTCCCTACATCATGCCAGAATCGACTATGCTATTAGTTTCATAAAAATAGCAGGGGCGTGGCTTTCTAAGGTCAATATCTCTGATGCTTTTAAAGTCATGCCCATTCACCCTGGCATCTTTTTGGGGTTCAATGGGAAAAACCATTTTATTTTGCAGTATACCTCACTTTTGGATGCAGGATTAGTCCCCACATATTTAATTCCTGTCCAAGGCATTATACAGGATTCTTTTAAATGAACGCAGGCTTCCATTTCTACTTCACCTACTAGATTACTTTTTATTCACGGACTCCAGTGAACAGCCCACTGTTTTAAAATCTCTATTTTTCAATTTTTCTCTTATCAGTGGAGAGAACTCTTAGACCCACCACTAGTCTGGAATTTCTCTGGATTTAATTATTTAATTTAATTATTCCAAAAAAAAAATGGAAGCTCGGCTCCCTCAAGATAAACTACTTTACATCAAAGACTTTTAAAAATCTTTCAGCACTCGAAAGTCTTCTACTAAAGGCAAACTTCTTTCTCTACTTGGCCATCTCAATTTTACTATAATGATTATTCCTCAAGGTTGATCATTTATTTGTTTCCTTTTGAAATTAGCCTTCGGTATCTGAGTTGCATCACTACGTCAAACTCAATGCAGGATGCTGAGCAGATATGACCCTATCGTTGTGCCTTCTTTCAAGCTGGAGCAGTATCTCAGTCTTCTATGATGACATAATTTCATCCCCCACCTCTCTCAACCTTTGAATTTTAGGAACTAAATGGTTCTATGGAAACTAGCCCCCAGAGATCCTCTATCTACCCATAAAGCAACAATCTTCAGCTTTATTTGAACTGTAACTTATAGTGATTGCTGCTGTAATCTGGGGTCATCTGTTGTCAAAAAAAGATTTAATTGCAACCTATAACTATAAGTTGTTCCCCAGATTCTGTTCTCTATCTCATTCATGTGTTTCCTCACTCTCAGAATATTCCATTATCGAGTTAATCACTTTCTGTTCCACCAAACAAAATGTGTCCCTCCCTACCATATGGCGCTACTTATCAGGATTAGAAGTTCAATTTCATTTAATCAGAGTTCTTTTTCCCCCTCCAACCTCCTTCCTATGTATTCAAATGCTGCTATGAGGTATTGTGGCAGTGTGCCCACCCCTGTACATATTTATGTTTATATGTTGCGTGTTGTGTGTTAATGTTGGTGTATAGTCATTGGTACACGGGATATAAATGGGTCTGTGTAACACGGGTGATTTAAAATGTATATTTGTATTTAGGCACGAGGATTGCACATCGCTTCACATGCAGGTAAAATGTAGTAATATGTGAGCTTGGGGAATTGCACTTATTAATTCACATACCGAGACTCCAATTGAATGATTGATTAGCAATCAAGTCTCGGTACAGCTGTATAAAAGCAGCATGTTTTCACTCACTCTGGGTTGTATGTTCGTAAGTGGAGAAAAAGGAGATTAAATTTGAAAATGATCAATTGCTACGAGTGCTGGAAGCACCAGCACCATGCTTGTTTTGTTGAGCGTTTGTCCACCCTGTTTGTTCTCCATCTTCATCCTCAGATCATGTACCTTAGATTTAACACTAGAACCACCGGATTTTCTAACTACCTAGAAGCACCACATGGGTCACTTTGACCCATACATTTTTAAACTGCTTTGTTATCAAAATGAAAGACATACTATCAGATATAACTGAAAAGTTGTATTCATGAACATCATATGTAATATTTGCATCACAGAAAAATAGTAAATGGAAAATTAAACATAAAATGCTTTATTGTTATAATGAGCGCATATACAGCATGACTACAAATAGTGAAAAAATATAATAGAATACACATTTCAAAAGAAACGGGTATTGACATATACCTGTGTACAGATGTAAACGGGTATATGTACACAAAATTATAAAACTGAAATCATTGTTTCCAATACTACATAAAAATAAAATATAACACTACTTCCGGTATGATGGCTGCATTGTACTCTATGGAGGAGCGTACTCATCTGCCAGTTGACTGTACCTGCATCCAGGAGCTCTGTTGTAAACATAGATGCAGTTCCATTGAACACTATTGTGTAAACATGTGTAAATTGGTACATAAAAACCTGTAAACGGAAATGTTTTCTTTTCTAAAAGTAATGTAAAACAAGAATATATAAAATATGTTTCATATTAGGCACATAAATTGTTATCCTACCTGTCATTTCAGTTTGCCATATGCATCTGAGTGCAGCTTGCCATATACGAATCAAAATGACTACTTTCAAGGTTAAATATTGCCTTCTGATATATTCCCAGTTGCATTTGTGGAACAAAATGAAGGATTATTACTAGTACTGGTCTCCCAGGTACATTGAAAAATAAGCAAGTAGGCTTTCACTGAGTTGGCATCTTGACAAATCCACAATCATAGCAATCCCTGTCTCATAGACAGTCTACAAACAAAGGTTTGAAATAAAATTAAAAATAAAAACATGTGTGCTAGGAGGAGGGGGAGTGTCTAGTTTGCTGCAATTACAAAAATAATAGAATATCTTACATTATATTATATCAATGGTAGAACTGTTTATAAATTTAGCATCTTTGCGATTCTGGCTATCAAACGGTGTCAGGATATTTAATTAATATATTTAGGAAAAGTCAAAAATGGACACACGCATATGACTTACAACGGAAGAGTAATTAACATTTCAAGAACAGGGGTACACATATATTTATTTAAAACAAAATATGTCAGCTGTCTTTTCTCTGCTCTTTCCAACTATTTGTTGATGCACCTGACTGCCAGCTAATTTGAATCTCTCTTCCTCACCCCAGAAGGATTAGTTGTTTCAAGGAATTAGTTCTGTGAACACCTACGCGCATCTCTCCTATTCACTGGATTTCCTCCCAGTAATTACTCCAGACACTCCTTCAGAATTGGCACCGCCACAGCTGTTTCGAAGAACATTTCTCTACACTTGATCAAGATATTGGGGCAATGGACTTCTGGGCATACAAACTTTACATCCGGAAAATGGCTCTGACATTTTAGCAGCACAAATGGATTCCCTAAGGCTTCCTCCTGACACCTTTTCGATGAGTAAGATTTTTTCCTGACCTGAGCGATGAGCGGTTTAATTCTGCAAGGTGAAGGAGGTTGAGGTGGGCCTGTCCTTGGGGAGAAGTGGTCTCGGTCTACTTTTCCTGCCCACTGGCAAGATATGTTCTCATTTTTTTTTCCTTTTTAGGTAGTTCGGCCAGTATAAGGGGTGACTATCAAGCTCCAGTGATCAGGCCCTGAATGAAATCCATCAATTAATTATGAGGATTCCTCTTGTTCTATATTTCACAAAATGTCATTTATTTATTCAAATCGTGGGCAAATTTATTTTGTATTACAAGGTAGGCTAAGATGGCCTCGTCCTTTTGGGGAAGGTAGCCAGAGTGCTACTTGTCCTGTCTGCTAGCATTAGTTATCGTTCAATCAGTATACAGTACATCATAGTTCGACCAGCATATAGGGGCAGCTATCGAACTCCAATGGACAAGGCAATGGGCCAAATTATATTATGTTTCATTATGGTCATTGTCATTTGTCAAATGCAATAAATAATTGTTCATTTCAAATCTTGTGGATGTCTCCTGTTTTAATTAAGTAGGGTGATCAGATCAGATTTCCAATGCTCAAAACCAGGACACATAGATTAAAAGCAAGCTTCTTATTTGAACATAGTGTTTAAATCACTATATCTGTATTCACTGTAAGAGTGAATTTGTAGGTCAAAAAATTCTTGCAATGGATGCCCCAACTTCAGATGCCTCAACAGGCCAGTTGAACATAACCATATCTCCTGCATAAAGGCCAAAACCAGAATGTTTCTAAATTTATGTTTGGATTCCTGTACACCCTGTGGCTGTGTGATCCACCCAGTTGTATATTATTATTATTATTATTATTATTATTATTATTATTATTATTATTATTATTATTATTATTATTAATAGTGTCATAGTTGATGTACATATGACGGCAAAAAGCCTATGTATTATTTGTATTTTATTATTGTGTGGTAGGACAACCAAGGTGCCATCCGCCATGTTATTGTTTATTTTAAAATACCTTGTGAGAATGCATGACTGTCATTTACTGATTATTTAACTAGCTGGCAGTCACACAGACTTGTAAATAAACCTGTGCAGACTATGACCGAGGGGTAATAAAATCATTAATAGCTAGAATATAAAAGTTGTGCTAAATGGAGAGTGTGTTCAGAGTGGAGAACAGTAGTAGAGAGAGAAAGGACGTAAATAAAATTTAAAAAGTAAACAAAACAAAAATCCTTGCTGAAGAAATACATGAATGAAACTAGCGAACAATGATCTCTGTAAAGAAAATGCTTATTCCCCTGCACTGTACAGCCTGTGTTTTCATATCACATAGACATAGCAGATATTTGCTTGCACCTGATCATAATCGAAATTTCACTTTGCCTATAAACAATACGTTTATATTGTTCTGTGTCTAAAGTCATCATCCAGATAGTAGCAATACAATTTTGCTTTACAGTAACAGTATTTTTCAAAACTACAAAATGCCACTGCAGAAATAAATACCTGCTGCTTCTCCAAAATATGCCCCACATGGAATGTTAAAAGCATGGCAAACTATATGATTCAGGATCATCATAATGGGGTGATCTACGCATTAGATGCAAAATACAGTGTAATTTTTGTTCTAATTTACCCTTTTATATACAGTATATTCAATCTGAACAGAATGCCAGTTACAGTCACACTACCAGAATGACAAGATACATGCCATAGACTATTGTTGATTCAGTTTAAGATTTTTTTTTTCTGGAAACAAATCTATTCTTCACACCACAGCTTGACTATGGTTATTTAATGGAAAAACTTGCATGAGAAGAACAAAAAGCAATTGTAAAAGAGATGCCCCCTGGTTGAAAGTAGCCTTTAATTTGAAACAATGCCTGAAGCCTTCACTTTGTGTATTACAGAACACTTTTAATGGTGCTTGTAGCCTTCAAGGCAAACAGTGATAAAGTAGGATCATCTCTGGAGAGTATGCATTAAATATTTCTATAAATTCAGCTCAAACAGGAAGGAAAGCCACTATCAGGTTTAGTCTTTAATTTAAAAATAATTCTGTGAAAAATCCCTGAAAATTCTATTACCCTGGATTGACGTTATAGAAGTATACAACTGTACAATATCCAAAATAATTTTATTCTAGATGTTGTTGTGCGTCACTAATAAAACTACTGTGCTGCCCAATGACAAATTACAATGTGGCTTTCATTTCCAATCTTTGACTGGTATGTGTAGCTGTGTATATTTACTTTTTCGTTTTTTTAAAGATTGGTTGCTTTAAAATTACATTACATCGTGTTGAGTATTCATTTCAATAAAGATTTCTTAAAATGTTTTCTTTACTATGATCTACAGTGTAATTGATTTACTAACTTTTTAGACAATATTTTATTTCTACCCACAGGCACTGCAAGCGAATATATCATTAGGTTAATTTATATACAATTAAAATTAATCTAAAACACATGTTTATTTTATACAAAACTGTCTTTTAATGTACTATACTGCGAAAGTTTGATAAATAAATCGCTTAGATTTCTAGCTTGTTAATGATAGATCATTAGTAGCTGCATCGCTTTTCATTTCTGGATGATAAATGGAATCTGGCTATTGCTGTATATTTAAAAGTATGAACCCTGTTACTTCTTTCTTCATATAATGCAATATTAATGTTGTTTCTTTCTGCAAGATTTCATCTACCTTAACTATGGTAGGCAGTCAGTGGAGTGTATTATTTCCTTACATATTGGCATTTCCTGTGGCTTTATACATTTTTAAAATTTCCCCATAATCAGTGGTTTTCCTGCCCCCAGGCTTTTTTTTCATACATGTGTTTCTAAATGAAAGTGCTTGTATTTTTTTGTTTTATTTTTTTTTTTTTTTTTTTTTTCCTGGAACCAATGGCGCATTGCAGTGCTTGATTCTCAAAGTATTTCTAATGGCCTACATTGCCATGGTTTTCACACATTTTAGAAACCTAACATAGTAAGTATAATTCACAAACACAATATGTTAAACAGTTAATTAAACATACACCTCCAATTCACAAATATATTTCTGCCCTAATTTACAGAAATAGGTGTTAGTAAATATCACCCTAGTTGAGGTCAACTTCATCAATTCCTTTGTAGGTATGTGGATGAGGTTGAAAAGCATTATTCATTGATTATTGCTACTTTTATTTTTTAAAACAGAAATAGTAAAATACACATTAAAATCTGTATATGGATTGTGTGTGCTGTCATGTGGAGTTGAAAAAGTCTACACAAAACAAAGTATGTTTTTTTTTTTAAAAAATCATGTTTTTTATGCGTTATGGAGCTAAATATACAGCAAAAGGAGTGAAGCTGTGACAAGACATAGATAGAGATGTCTAAAATATAAGGAAACCACAAGCATTCCAGTACGTAAAAAAAAATATATATATATATATATATTATATATATATATATATATATATATATTCATAGCAGCATCGTAAGTATTCCAAAATTAGTACTAAATCATATTTAGTTACTTAAAATGTAATTTGCATTGAATTACTTCAACTGAATACAAACGGAGAATGTTAATACAATTAATTATAAATTGAAATTTTAATTTATAAAGTCAATATTTCAGTAACATATCTCGTTCCTAAATATAGCTACTGATAGAGTAATTTAAAAAAAAAAAAAAAATCCGCCACAAGGACAACAGCGTCAAAATTAAAATATAATCGTAATTTTAGCTTTTTCCTTACAATGCTGCCTTGACGTATGTTTTTTTTTTTTTTTTTTTTTTTTTTTTTCCTGGTAAAGTTGTGTTTATTTTGTTACACAACTTAATCATCATAACATGTGCTGTATGATATATTGCAAAACTACTGAGACAGATACTTTGAAACTTTTGGGGAAGAGTGCAATATACAGGCCATTTATAATTTCCCACTCTGTCAGTGTGTTCACCTCTTTTTTTGAGGTGACCTAGTGACACAATGATATGAAGGCCTGTATTTCCCTTCTCGAGTAGCCCATTTGTCTTTGGCTGTGCAGTGAAATTAGTCTGGCGGTCTCTGCATTCCCCAGTGAACTGTTGTTACATCACAAACCCACAACAGAACTCATTAAAATCTGGTAAAACTGTTGGTCTTGATTAAATATTGATGCGTGTGTAAACAGGGGACTGTGAATATAATATAGATGAAAAATACACCATACTTGCCAATAGGGAGAAAGAGGAAACATACACAGATTCTTTACATTGTATACAATCTATATGATACAGTCTATAGTTATTAAAAAAAAAAAAAAAAAAAAGATTTTACAATAATTTTAGTGACAGAAAGCATGGTGTTTAAAAAAAAAGATGCAATAGTAGAAACATGAGGTATTTAATAGACTAAACATTAACTGAAGGTAACATGTTAAACTAGGATAAACTCACTGTAACAGACAGTGTTTTTGTTTTGTAGTATCAAGTAGATGATTAAAGCCGATATTATGAAATGGACCGTAAAATTCTAGGAAATGGGCGCTTCCTTTAAAACTTCCCCTTGGTTCACGTTGTGCGGACGTCATTTTTGGGTCATTGAATTAACACTAAAAAGATGCTGAGCTGAAACCCTTCCTCTATCAGGATATGCTGCCTCACGTACAATGCTGCTAAATCTCAGAGGGAAATGATCAGCAGGTTGAGACGTAGCAATGGGATAATGTCAGGTTCCGTTAAGTTTTAATATTATTATTGAGGTAAAACTTTTTATTTTTATTTTTTTAAATGTTGTTTTGGTTATAAAAGTTACAACTGGCTAAAGTATGATTGATATTACGCTATCATTTTCATATTTTAAAATATTAATGGTGCAACAGTAATATAAACAAAATATGTACAACTATGAAAAAGCTTAAATCTGCAAATTGTGTTTGGTGCATTATCGCCATTTTTATGCCATTAGGCTGCCAAATAACAAGGCTAACACAGAGGTTTGTTGACTGATGTTAATTTTTCCAAGATGCAGTAGCTTGAAGACGTTGAATCAAATACAATAGGATCCCTTTTTGGCCCAACAGAATCCTGAAATCAAATCATTATCTGATGTTTATCAAACCTCAACGATGATACAATGTGGTTTTATACCATATTTGTTTTCAAAACTATAACATTTTTATTGTATTTTGGTGAAATATAATTTGATTAAAACCACATGTAAAAGTAGTTTGACATGAACATAACAGTGTGGTCCCAAAACAACATTTGCAACCTTTCTGTGCGATTGCAACTTTTTCGTCGTTATGTGTTACATGATATACTGAATAACAACATCCTGTTTACTTTGGACTTCTTCAGATATACCTGCATTGTCTTTGAAGGCAGGTGTTAAATTTATTTCTGACACATTGGCAGGAGAAAGCAAACTTATCATGAGAAGCAGATTGTTAAAGATACTGAAGGCTACGGTAGCTATAAGAAAATCCATTATCTGAAACTACCATTAACCAGCTGACAGGTCATATAGCACCTTTGTTTTGTGTTTACATACTTGCCGTGTATGTACCTTTATATCTATGCATGCAAGTCAGTTAGGGAACTACAGGCTCCATAATGCACCAAGCTCTGTAAATATGGAGTTTGCTTTGATTGCTTTTCATAAAGCAAAATTAAACATTTCAAAGACATTTAATTTTACCTTTCTAATTGGAAAAACAAAAAGGTATACACTAGTTAAGAGTTGTTGTTTCAAATTATATGTTGCCTACCTCAAGAATACAATTGGCAAAATAGTATTTGACAATGAAATAGTATTATGGTTGACCAAAATCTTTCTGCTGTGTAGAAGTATTGATGAAACTAAAACAAGGCATGGACACTGTACACTACCACAGAAGCACTCATTTATATTAAAGGAATACAAACTAATAAATACATTTTGTAAATCCTTACCTGAAAATACAATGCTATTCGCTGCTGTTATCTTAAGTGAGTTTATCGGTTATGTCGTTGTGCTTCAGTGTGCCTTCGTTATGACAACTTTAAATACAATATGTTGCAAACAGGCAAAGTGAATGATTGCTCTAATTGAAATACATTGGCAATGGAATTATCACACTTCTCATTCCAGAAACATCATATTCATTTGAATGTTTTCTGGGGTCTTTCTATATTTATTCCTCCAGGGACAAAACTTCTGAAACAAATCCTGCTTTGCATGAGGGAGATGCCTTGAACTTTATGTGACTGATCAAGCGTGAGCATGCAAAGATGTGTGTTCACAGTGTGAGCTAGCTCTCTAGTTGGATGTTGGTAGTAAATCATCTCAGTGGCTCTGGATAATCAGTACCCAAGGGAGGAAGTAAGACAGTGGGTTCCAGCGGCCAATTGGATCTTTGCTTTAAGTTTCTGGAACAGCAAACACTCCAAACAATGTTGCTGATTTACTTTCCGATAAAGTCAAACATGTATAACCAACCACTTGTATTTAAGGACCACCTGTCTATAGCATCTGTTGTTAAAGATTACTAAAGCTCAACGCTAGACCACTTTAACATTCTCACTCCCACCTAGCTACAAATTGGTCTTCTTTTGTACAGATGGTGACAGGACAAACAAATCAACAGAGAGCACCTTTAAGGCTGTCAAAATTGTTTTAGAATTTTGGCATGGAAGGGGTTGATGATCAAGTGCTTAGAGTAGATATCTTATTAGCTGCTATGGTGTAACAGCACATCTTAAAAAAAGGTCATTCTACTGTTAAAGTTTCTATAGAATAAAACATTGTCCTTTTTTTAAATGGTTCTTATTTGTCATAGATTACGAACAATACATTTAACTTGAATGCCTTTGCCGGGTGAATGAGCCTAAAAAGATATATTTTAACCTCAGGTTATGTTATACCAGATTAAAGAATACAAGCGCATTTACCAGAGATACAGAAAGGGACCGAGCTTCTTTAACCAATGGCTTCGAGCTTTTCAAGTCTCGAAACCTGCAGCACTGTTTATATTCCCCTATGCTAAAGCAGATTGTTTTTCTAATTGTTCAGTCCTTTGAAAATTCGACTTAATCGTCCCAGTGCCAAGCAGGAAACAAATGTACAAAAAAAGAGAAGAAATCCATGTGTTAAAATGTTCCCCTTAGTTTTATTTGCAGCCTATTAACAACTGTTACTGGAGCTTTAATTATGCCCCTGTGATCCTGAAGATGTGGCGGGCGCGTGTCATTTTCCTCTCGGGGGATACTTTATAATTACCCGCATCCATCGTGCCTGCCTGTGTGCGGCTGCTTCTTTTTTTATTACCGCGACAATAATCACTCCGTCTCTGTGAACATCTGTTCTCTGAGTGATGAGTCGAAAGACCCTGTGCCTGTCAGGCGAGGCTGCCTTCCTGAGCCTTCCCCTTTGACCTTTTCAAACAGTTTTACAGCTAATTTGTTTACCAGGGGGCTGCAGATATGCCTTGCCAGAATACAATTAATCGTTCAGATTTACAAATAAAAGACCTTTCTGTCCGCTGTAGCATTTCAACAGCTTTTATTTATGAAGTGGGTTTTGATATGGGTGAGTTTAGACTTGCCCTCCAACTAATATTCAAAGCAGATGAATCTGAAACCTTCTAAATGTATTTTGAAGTCTTTTTTTATATGCTGTGGGGCAGGTCTCTAAGCATATAACAAAAAGGGGGTACAGATAGATTCCAGCTGAGGCTCAGATGAAATGTGACATGCCAGGTTTCACCTGTTGTACAAATTGAAAAAGCTGATCTTGATGAAATTATATCTGCATTACAAAACACCTGCACACTTTATTCATGGCAGAAGCTTTATAGTCAAGAGGAAACAAATGCAAATACCCTAAATGTATATTTACATATTTCTGGGGAGCAAAATGTAGCAAACCAACATTCTGTATATGGTTTTCATACTCTGTACAGGCAACTTTGACCGTGAAGGACAGTCCTGTACAAGGATAACAGGGAATTTTTTTCCCCATGCTTCTCCAATTCTGTGCCTATTTCAAACAAAGAATGCTGTTTGCACCAGATTTTATTGATTCATGAAATATGTATTATGTGCAACAGTCCATGTTGGATTGTGATTAGTAGAAAGAACATCAGAGTAATCTGACTTGTGAATTTAAGTCAATGCATTGACTTAATGAGTCAATTTGTCTTTAATGTTATACATAGGGAGCCAATATCCTTGATAAGGTGATTTGCAAACTCCCACAACAGGAACTACCCACATGGGTTGCAATTGGGGATTGTGAATATTGAGCTGTTGCCAGTTTTTATTAATAAACTATTAGCTTTTTTTGGATTATTTGTTAATTGTTTTAATTGTGGGTCATTTGCATTCTTCAGCTTTATTGTGTTGTGCTTTTCTAGTGATGTTAGCATTTCTTTGGGGTGGTGTGCATTATGTTATACCTCAAACTTCCCTTGTTAAATAGTATGTCAACTGGCCATAAAATATTTGACCAATGACATCAAAACCAACATTCTGCATCCTGTTTACACTAAGAACTTTATTGTATTTAGTTTTACAGCTATGGAAGTGAAGTTAAATTACATCTGCGATTACTCAGTCTGAACCACTCAGGAGCTCTTAAGTTCACAGTCTTCAACTGTGACCATGAACCATGATAAATCTTATAATTATAAGTGTATCTCCTTATTTTTTAGGTAGAAACTAGGCAGTCCTGGTATTTTGTTTTTGTGCAAAGGAAGTTGTGCCCTAAAAGATCAACTACTTGGCAAGATACTTAAATGTAAAATCCATGGCTCAGCTACTTCCAACTCTTAGATCCTTTCTGGTAGAGGTATTTGTATTTGAAGGTAAATGTTACAGTATTACTTCTGCTTCCTTTTTTTGGAATATTTGTTTTTACATAAAATGAAGCATTTTAATATGAAAAAAATATAGCAGGTAGTTAACCAACATGTTACCATAACAATGCCATGGGTCTAAAAAAGTTGGGACGAATGTATTATATTTGCTTTAGGCAATGGTCCAAAAATAGTGAGCCTATGAATTGAGGAAAGTAACCCAAATGTAAGCTAGAAGGAAGCTAGAGCGCAAAATGTAACTTGCACCCCTTGTTCATTTACTTCTACCTACTGTAGTTAGATAAGTAATTTGTAATTTTGATACATCAAATGGAAATGTACTCCATAATTCTATCAATTGTTCTGAGAGTATATCTGTAACACTCCCACAAGGGTATAGGAGTCTACTGTCAATAGCAGGGTTAATTGCACATTTACGAATGGCCAGTCTGACTATGCTACTTGGTTTTACCTAGAGATCAGAATCCTGTAATGACCTCTTTTCAAACAATCACTTTTATAAAGGGTTGATTTGATAGAACAATACAATACACAATTTCTCAGTCAGAATTAAGAACATCAATTTTGAAAATAGAACATTTGTGAAAAAATTTTACCTGTTACCGATCTCTGTTGTTCCAGTTCTCGAAAGCAGAGGCAGCAATATCAATTCAATATCTCAATTATCACACCCAAAACTATTTTGTTACTGCGGTTATTGACCACTAAGTCAGCCTACATTAAGAACGAGCAACCTAGGCTGCAAAAATAGTAATAAAGACTGCAACACTACACTTCTAAATTATATATGGGTTGCTTCTTCAGGGATGTTTGATTTATTCATTTATATATCTGTAAAACTAGTTTTTTAAACCACAATACAGTTGATACATAAATGATTGGCAGGTTTCTCTTCAAAACATTATCGATTTCCTTGAAAAAACATTCCAAGTTTTCAAAAGGAGTCAGAAGACAATAGGAAAATAAATAATAAAGAATGTATGAGACCTCTGGAAGACGTATTCCCACAGTTTAAAATAAGACAACTAAGCCATAATGAAAAGTAATTGTTAGAATAGGAAAACAACGGTGTAGAATATTAAGGACAGCTTTTAGTTTGAATTGTGTGAGAAGAATGTTTTCCTTGCAAGAAAATTCAATAGATTTTCATACTTTAAAAAAATGTATAGCATAAGTGTATTGCTCGTACATTTTAGCCATACAATCTATACCATGGGTGGCCAAACTTCCTGACTCCACAAGCCGCATACCAAAATTTCCATATATAGTTGAGAGCCGCAAGACACATACTGTAAAATATGAAATGTTTGCGAGCAAGAAATTTTAAATACTAGCATTCTTGTGCAGTACAGTAGTAGTAGTACAACAAGGGATAAAACATTACCTAGTCAGGTTCTGTGTAATTTGTATTGTACTGTAGATCTACAGTGTAGTAAAACTTTAAATGTAACATACTGGTGTTTTTCCATTATTTCAGTTTGTATGCATTTGTGGAAGTGTGGCGGGCAATTCACTGACACGGAGGCAGAACTTTATTTGTAATGCCGCTCAGATGCACTGATTTATTTAAACCTGCAGAGGGAGCTGTTGTCCATGGCTTGAGTACCGGCAAAGGTAAACAAGACTACGGTTATACCAATACAGGTACACAGTCCAATGCAGGTGCACTCGCAGGTTCTCTGGAAATAATAATCACAAAGAACAAAAAGCAAAAGAAAAAGGGAAAATAAAACACAGTAATAAAACTACAAAACAAAGGTGCTGCACTCTACAGCATTCACCCCGACCGCCGCTACTCTTATGGCCCGGGTCTCCGTTCTATGCTCTGCATACCCTCACTACCCTAAATAATAATTGGGGTCTGCCCAAGTTTTTCCCTGCTGCAAAAATAATATTTTCTTTCTTTTTTTCTCGTTCTGTTCTGATCAGGTTTTCTCCAACTGTGCTTGGTTCATCCGTAGAGCTTCCACTGGCTCTTATTTGTCTAGAGGGGCAGACCTGAGGGAACCCCAGAGCCTCATTTTTTCAGTGCAGCAATCCCCCCCAAATAGTCGTTCAAAACAAATCAAATCGATCATGAACTGCACATCACTAAACCTAAGTGTCATGCAGCTGTTTGGTTATCTTGCACAGCTCTCTTTTTGTTTTTGAAACTAATTAGCATCACGCGCCTTTTCACGCAAGAAATTAAAAGAAATTACCAATGTGTTTTAAAGCTTTGTCTGAGTATGACAAGTCTTATGAAAATGCAAAAACAAAAAAACAAAAAAGTTCTCCATTACACAATTTGTCCCACGTACCCCTTAAACATGTCTTGCATAGCCCTGTACCGCTGGGATATACAAAGAGAGAGTGCTCTAATTGGTTTCAGGACCAATAGCTTCCGGAAGTATTTTTCATTACTTTTTGTTGAGTTGCACATTTAGTTTCAGAAACAACTCTGTAAAATCCTGATTTTACAGATTGCATTTCTCTGAATATATCACATACTTGCTTGTACATTTTAGAAGGATCTCTGCATGTTATACACAAGTTGCGCATTATACGAAGTGAGCATTATATTTGGGTAAAAGCATTCCATATACTTTGATACTGTATTATATTCAAGGTGCTCTATCTTACACGACTTATATAGGATGCATGTTAGGCACAGAATGCTTGTTATCTTAAATGAATTATGGTACACACTGTTGCAACATATTACCAGCCGTTTTGGAGAAATATAAGGAACATTGGAAGATTGTAATTCAAATTGCTCCAGTTAAAAAAAAAAAAAAAGTGACAGTCTTCTGTTTTGCTTTGTAGTTGCAGTGGAGTGTAAGAAATCCTGAACGTGACAATAAAGATCATAACCCTGCTATTATCTTAGCATTAGCAGCTATCTTGAATGAATTACTGGGTGTGTTTACCCTGATAAAAGTTTGCTGTTGGTATAGCAAGAGAAAAGTAGAGGAGAGTGTAGCTGATATTTGTGAAAGTACGTAAATCTTAGGCAAACATGAGAAAGAACAGAGATTAAGGTAGGAATATAACCAATTAACTTGATATTAACACATATTTATCATTTACCATTTTTTTTATGTGAAATACCTGCAGCTTTTTTAGTTTTCCCCACAGTCTCAATTCCTCCATCTGGATATTTTTGGCATCCTTCCACTGACACAAACAAGGCCGTGGCCAGGAGAGGATCCATCATAACAACTAAACTAGACAGGGAACCTGTCACTTGGTTTCAAGGCTTTCGGTCAATGGTCTTTCTTCTGGTCACATTGTCCAATACCGAAGGTCACTTAGTTGCTGCAGTACCTTTGGTACATGTGCAACTGCAGTATAAACCATTCATGCTGAAATCTAATTGTGTTTTATAAGTGCAGCATTCAGATCCACAGCAGTGATCCATGCAATCAAGCACTGGCAAACAAGAGGAAAGAGGAAAAGACAGTCGACCAAGTACTTAGTATTTATTGAAGAGATAGATACAGATAGACACATACTGTATATGGCTAATCTTCACTACAGACAAAGGAACAGCTTAAATAAAAAGTATAATTGATCAAAGGGATTGATCTGTTTAAGCCAGTAAAATATAAAATCTGTTTTATTTATTAACGTTCTTTTTAAAAACAAAATAGACACAACATTTGGCAGTTGTGACTTTAATGAGCAACACATCTGAAGAAAGAGTCATAAATATGCATAAAGATATTAGGGTGGTGTTAACTGTAAGCACCTGCCTACTTAACACTGACAGAAAATCACTGACTGACTTTATGAATGTTCCTTCCATAAGCCACGTGTGTCCTGTTTTATTTAACATTGCAGTTCTTCACCAGTGACAGTTGCACAGCAATGACAATCTGCATTTATAAAAAGGAAAAACTGTTTTTTTAAAGGTGTCATCACTGGGTGTGAGGGCTCGAGGTTAAAGTAACTTGCTCCCCCTTCTCAAACCAAAAGTCTTTGTGATGGAAATGAATGGTACATTTTCAAAGTCAATACTGTATCTGTCACATCATATTCTAAATCCAAACTACATAACGGGTGATGTATTCATGGTTGCCACCAAATGCATACTAGCATAGGGATTCAAAATTGAATGAGCCAGTATTATTTTCACGAAATAGTGTACAAGCAACAAAAACAACCTGACAAAGTGATCTAGTTTAAGGCATACCAAACTGTTTGATAGTAAAATTATGTTTGAATACCACGGTGAGCTCTTCCATGGTTTTTATGCTTTGTACACAGTGGTTTTCCTGTGTATAGTAACATATTTTTTGGCTTCACAATTAGGACTCTTGGTATAAGGCCAGCACTGAGGCAACACAGAGCAATAACATCAACATCTACACAGTATTACATTGTACTGATCAAGCGATTATTTGTTGTACATTTGTCTAATAATTCACAAGCCTTACCTAAGAACACGTGTGTGAAACCGCCATACACGTTAACTGTAGTTTATTTTTATATAAAATAACATTTTGAAATAATACCACAATTGCAATATGTAGCACTGTAAGTAAAAGCTTAATTCAGAATCAAATGTAAATAATAACAGGAATATTTGGTGCTATTTTCAATATGTTTTCCAAATCTCTAAATACTGTTACAGCTGTAGTACAGAACAAGATACACACAAGTATTCACTGTGAGTTCTTTGCTGGAACAACGGCACTGAAATGGTGTCCTTCTACTGAAGAATGACCTAGATATCTGAACCTCAAAACCCAGTGACTTTACAAGGAGAGGTAAGCGAAAGCTACTGCCTGTCAAGCAGCGAGACATAAGGTAGAGCCAACAACAGGACCAAAGTTCATTTTCCAACTGTTCACCCCATCACAGATAAGAGGGCACCCCCTCATCTCTGATCAAGATCTTGAAGCTGCTGGCATCACAGGGTGAGTGCAGGTTAGAACACAGCGTTGTGCTGGGAGGCAGGCTCACGTTCTCAGGACTGTAGAGACAGTCACTGTGCCGGTTGGCATCACTGCATGAAACTGTTAATGCACATTGAACATTCACAAGACAGGTTTCCCTTTTGGAAGTATAAAAGCTGTGTTTCCACACACTTGCTTCAGCAGGCAAGTAGCCTATCGCAAGTTAGGCCAGCGTAGGGTTAATAGGTTCTTCTATTGTTCCAATGCATTTTGCACTAATGGCAAGGTGAATAAATACATTTTTTTTCCTCTTACCTTTGAATATTATTCTTTATAAAAGAGCTGTCAGGTTTGACAGGTGTTCTATCTAACACCCAGAACTTCACAGCCAGACTACACCTGGGTTCCTTTGGAATAGGAAGTAAAGTATTAAAATATGTTCAAAGGCCTTTATATATTTTTGTTTGTTTATGTCTGAAAAATATTTTGATTAAAGGACCCTGTTCACAAAACGTTAAGGACTGTTTTAAGGAATGTTACAGGCTGTATTTAAAAAAAAACAAAAAACAAAAAAAAACCCTTTTGCTTTATTAAATAAAGCTTGCTGTTACTAAAAGCATTTTGACTGTTTTAGAGGGGTGTTATCAGTTATTATTTATTATGTTTCCAAAGCAACATTTTAATGTGTGCATCTTTCAAGTAATTGTAATACATATTGTATTAGGTGAGATTATTTTATTAAGTCTTTATTAACTCTTTTGTAAGCTTTAAACTGCAGATATATTGCCTGTCCTTAAAAGTTTGATTGATTGCTAATTTTAAATAATACCAAAAAGAAAAACCAAAAAACATTTTGTTGATCAAATGACTGATTAAAACTGCTTGAAATTTAAATGTACATAATACATTAGGACTCAGGCATAAATGTTGCTTGTACCAAGAGAACATATTTGGCAGCATGCATATCTTTGAATTATTATTATTATTATTATTATTATTATTATTATTATTATTATTATTATTATTATTATTATGCAACATATTTCAGTAAAGTACAGGTCTTCTTTTCTTCATCTGGTTACCTGTCTGCACCCTCTAGTGGAAATCCAATATTACTCCAGGCAATTAATTAAATGTTGAGGGTTTTCTGAAGTGTTAATAATAATAATAATAATAATAATAAATAATAATAATAATAATAATAATAATAATAATAATGTTTATTCAGTTTTATGATACAAAGATTCCACTGTAACTGTGCTTGCAATTGCAATAATCAATAATGAGAAAGTAAAAATACTATAGGACTGTCTTAGACTGAACACAGTCTGTAATGTCAGCCTGTACATTATTCATACTGTTCACATTGTAGAACCTTGCAGCTGTCCAAGGTTGTCTGTGTATTTTTCTACATTAAAAAAGTGAATGCACTTAAAACAGAAGTATTGAACTAAATGTCCTCCATCATTATCATTGGCAATAGCTGCAATAGATTATAATCTACTTTTTGCTTTGTGAACTTCCATCTTTCCAATACAGAGAGCCAGCAAGTCAGGCATTATCTCAAAGGTTATACATTTTTATTTTAAAGCAGACCTATACAGAATATGTTTTTCTTTATAGAAAAACAGGCCGTCCTCATTTTAGGTAGATCAGCATCTTCACCTACCAGTATCTTTCTGTGGGGCTATCAAGTTAATTGAGTTCTTCAAGTGCTTTGGCAATCCACATACTGTAACAAAAAGCATCATCAAATCAAATTAATGCAATATGATCAAAAGTAACAGCTTAGCCTTTAGAAGAGATGCTAAAATCAGAGCATCACGTGAGTCATGATGAATGAAGACTACGGAACACTGAAAGCAAATCCGGAATAAGGTTCTTCAAAAGCACCAATCAGGGGTAGGATATAAGAACATTTCAAAGACATTGAATATCCCCCAGAGCACAGTAAAGTCCATTATTAAGAAATGGAAAGACTATGGCACAATTGTGAATCTGTCTAGAACAGGCCGTCCTCAAAAACTGAGTATCTGGGCGAGAAGGGCACTAGTCAGTGAGGCCACCAAGAAGCCTATTTCAACTCAGCTAAGCTGGGAGACACTGTGCATACGGCAACAATAGCCCAGGTGCATCACAAAACTGGCCTTTATGGGAGAGTGGCAAAAAGAAAGCCATTGTTGAAAAAAACTCAGATCAGATCTCGACTAGAGTTTGCCAGAAGGCATGTGGGAGACTCTGAGACCAAGTGGAAGAATATTCTATGGTCTGATGAGACCAAAATAGAGCTTTTTGGCCTCAAAGCTAAGCGCTATGTTTGGCTCAAGCTTAACACTGCACATCATCCTGAGAACACCATCCCTACAGTGAAGCATGGTGGTGGCAGCATCTTGCTATGGGGATGCTTCTCTGCATCAGGGCCTGGAAAGCTTGTGAAGATAGAGTGCAAAATGGATGCAGCAAAGTACAGAGAAATCCTGTAGAAAAAGCTGCTGAAGTCTGCAAGAGACCTGGGACTTGGGAGAAGAATGACCCCAAACATACAGTCAAAGCCACACTGGAGTGGCTTAAAAACAAAAAGGTCAATGTCCTGGAGTGGTCAAGTCAAATCCCGGACCTCACTCCAATTGAGAATATATGGAAAGAGTTGAAAATTGCTGTTAACCAAAGGTTCCCATCCAACCTGATGGAGCTTGAGCAATTTTGCAAAGATGAATGGGCAAAAATTGCAGTGTCCAGAAGTGCAAAGCTGGTAGAGACTTACCAAATAGATTCATGGCTGTAATTGCTGCCAAAGGTGCCTCTACCAAATATTGACTCAAGGGGGTGAATACTTATGCAATCAATTATTTTCTGTTTTGTATTTGTAATTAATTTAGAACAATTTGTAGATATGTTGATCAGTGGCAAAAACTCCTAATTAAATCCATTTTGATTCCATGTTGTAACACAATAAAATGTGGAAAAGTCCAAGGGGGGTGAATACTTTTGAGAGCCGCTGTATATACACATACACACACACTGCTTCTACTGTGATGCATTATAAGTATCAACAAATGATGAATGAATCTTTTTATAAAATTGTGTTGGCGCTAGACTAGAGAATGCATGTTTACATGTTATATTGCAGGTCTAAAATTAATATTATATTTACATATTTTAGTCTCGTCATGAGCAGGCGCTGTAATCCCTTTCAGACTCAACAGTATTTAATACATGCAGCAGTCATACAATTTTTTTTTTTTTTAAACCCACCATTAAGACATTCAAAGGAAGAGCTTGTCAAAAAGAATCCTTACAAAAAAAGTGTGTTTTCGTGTAGTGTTTTGTGAAAAATCTAGTTAGTTATTGTATTTTGCTAAATATTAACTGGCTAGGTTAACAGCTACTCTCTCTCTCTCTCTCTCTCTCTCTCTCTCTCTCTCTCTCTCTCTCTCTCTATATATATATATATATATATATATATATATATATATATATATATATATATAAGATTTCTGAATTAATCCACTTACGAAACGCAGCAAAATGCTTTGCCATTCCATTTATTTTAGCATTGAGACTTCTAAAATTGATACCAAAATAGTTCCTACAATGAGTGAGTCGCCTTCCAAATAAGTTCTTTTAACATTTCTGCTTTTGCCTCTGGGCACAGATGGATACATATAGTATGTGGCCTTTTCAACAGACGTCATGCAAACATGGAAAAATAGTGCATGTCTGTATATGTGGGAGAAACTTAAAACAGGAACTTGATTGACTTCCTTGTATAGGTGGGGCAGTATTAGCCATGCACCTTGAAATTGATTATGAATAGCTACTAACAGTTAATTGTGAAAGGACAGTCCTGTTCCTGCATTTCAAGAAGTGGCGAAAAGGTGGAGAAAAGCATAGAATACATTCAAAAACAGAAACAGATCAAAAGAGGATTTTCACTACTGTTTGGACACCATGACACCAAATCAAGTAAATTATGCCACTCACATGGCATGTAAAATGTGGTTGACAAACTCAGAATTATTATTCTTTTTAAATATTTAAACATGTTCAAACTAAGTAGAAAGATAATGGAAGGAGGTTAACCTAAAATAAAATTTAAATTAAATTAAATTAAATAAAAATCCAACAGACCTGTACTGCTACTGTTTCTCCTACTTTTTTCCATCAGTTTTCATTGGAACATAAAGGGCCAAATGTAATTAAATGAGTGATGGTAATCTTGCTGCTGTGACATGTGACAGACAGAAACAACAGAAAATGAATAACATTAAAACATTGATTTATGTTTTCTTTAAAACTAAAACTAAAGTGGATATACATGTTGTCATTTTTTTTTAGCCCCTTTCAAGCAAAATTATAAAGGGATCTGTTCTTTTCATTAAGAGCTGTGTCATAAAAGTGATATATTTTAACAAAATACACGTTGTTTTCCATACAAGCGTTCATGAGAATATACATATACCATTATTTAAGACAACAGCTATAAATTGGTAGTTTATATACAATTACAGTGTCTAGATTTCTTCTCTTTTTTTTACGAAGAAAGTGTAACCCAACATGCTTGCCTGCTCCCCAGTCTATTATTTAGCTCCCTGTGTCCCTAACATAAATAAACTGAAATGTGAAGGACTGTTGCTGGTCTGGTCTTATAATCATGAACACTGAGCACACTAGATCCTTATCGCTAAAATCCCAGTCCCCTTGTACCTTCATTACAGATTTTTGTTTATGCTTGGGTGCAACTGTAGCTGTTTTTGATAGTTTTAGGTCAGCCATGACTGGCTATGGGTTACTCTAAATAAATACACAGGGACTAGCCAGGAAGGAGCGGGTTAGCCACATTTACAGTTGAGCTGCCCTTGATTAATCAGTGTCGCAATTCAGGATGACTTTTTGTGTATACACTTCAAGTCCTTTACAAGGTGATTGAATCATGCCGGTCTCGGTGCGCTGGGGCCCTAGCCTTGATGGTGTTGCCATTTGACTTGCTGTTTGGAATGGGCTCCTTAAAAGACTTGATCTGCTGCCACATTAAATGTCTCACAGGCTATAATGTAGTCAAGGATATGTAGCCTGTGGTCAAATGTGAGCAGTCAAGGGTATAATTCACAGATGCACATTATGCAGCAGCGTATGCTTGGGTTTGTGTGCAAAGAAAATGTTGTAGGGAAAATTAAATACATAATTTCTTTTGGATTAAAGTATTCCTTACTGAGATTTAGGAAACCATATAACACACTATAGCAACTAGAAGTTATAGAAACAATGCATTATGGTTGCATTCACCCCTTTTTACCTCCACACCATGAAGCGAATATAGCTGCTCCATTGGGAACAGTTTTAATGGGG
Source organism: Polyodon spathula (assembly GCF_017654505.1). Lineage (NCBI taxonomy): Eukaryota > Metazoa > Chordata > Actinopteri > Acipenseriformes > Polyodontidae > Polyodon > Polyodon spathula. The sequence goes on from NC_054550.1 coordinate 26,966,945, forward strand.
AACCAGTGAGGACTATCAGAAAGGAGACTCAATAGAGTTACAGCATTCCTGTTATTTGGTTCTCCCTAATTAAAAGGCTTAGGTATACCATGGTAATTACTGTACAATAAGTGCAAACACAAGAATGGGTGGTTTGCAAAATGCGGAACGCCCATTTAACCCCAAACAGTGTAGTGTTCCCTGACCAGTTCCATGTAACATTTACAATGTTCCCTGAGATTCCTTAGTGGCTTTTCATTATATTAAGATTAATCTGAGTTGTAAGTTCTCTATTACATCTAAAAACTGGTCAGCTCCAAAATGTGCAACTTGTTAGACCTACTTGGTTATTTCAAAATCCAATTGTGATTCATAGGCATACAAAAAACAAACTACAAACTTGACAATTAAGCAAACGTTGTCTGTGAACCTGCATATAGCAATCTGTCTGAGTGGACCACATTCCCTTTGATTTAATTGGTGTTTTGAATCTTTTCATTTCATATAGCGGTTTTAATTTGTTCACATGACTATTTCTGGCACATACAAGTTCCCATGAAAAGGTTGCTGTTTGCTGTTCTATTTTTTGTTTCTTAGCCAGAACAAAACAAAAGAGGTTGCAGGCTTCCCTCACCTGTCACGGCTGCTGCAGAAAAGGTCAAATGAGGTTCATCCTTAACATACAGGATGGGACGTCCAGCTTCCTTCCCGAAAGCGTGGACTGAACTACAGTATCCTCAGGCAAGGTGTTGCCCCATGTGGTGTTGCAATGCTGAAAGGTCATCAGATGTGATTAGAGCGCCAGACTTCAACTCAAACCTGAGGCCTGCAGGACCTGCCAGAGAGCAGCCTTGAGCTGATGATGAGACACCACTGCATCTATAATATTCTAACTGTAAAAGGAGAACAGGTAACGCAAGTTGAAAAAGTAAATGTGGGTACTGTTCAAGTGTTTTTGTTTATTTAACCAGTTATCATTTTCGTAAATTACAGAAAAATCCCATCACAAAACAACAATCAAGTTTTGGATTGAGAATTTGAAATCTGAACATTTGAAATCGGGAGTATGCAAATACATGCTTGTGTATCGAATTTTAGAGCTGAAATCAGACAACTAATTTTAACTAGATATTTAATTGAAAATGCATAATGTATATTAATAGCAATTATTATTATTATTACTATTATTATTATTATTATTATTATTATTATTATTATTATTATTAGTAGTAGTAGTAGTAGTAGTAGTAGTAGTAGTAAGTAGTCATAGTAGTAGTTGTATTATAGAAACCTTGTAAAAGCAATTTAAATGAAAATATAAACAAACAGAATTAACTTCCTTTGTTGCTCATTGTGATTTACTTCTAGACAGGCTATGATTCAATATTTGGGCCAGAGCAGAGTGTATGTTTTTATTTTAAATATAACTGTGTCAGACAAAATGTCTATTTAGCAAAGCAGCATCACAGTAACAGCCTTTTCTTGGCAAGACAGAGTATACCCACTAGTCACAACCCCAGGTAACCTGGGATCTGGCCAACAAATGCTAATGTGCACTGCTATTTGTTATCTGCCAGCAGAACCCTTGTCGTTAACAGGTGGGAGGTAATTGTTAAACAATTACACCACACACACAAGTAGAAGTTTTACTAATAATATTATACATTTCCTAAAACGCTAAATCCTTCATTAGAAAACGATTGTGTGTGAACAGCCAATCAGCTTCCAGATCTAGGAGGCTTCTATTTTGCATAGGTGCCCACTGGAACGTTGAAGTGCTTAACTGTGAATTAAATTTTAAAATCAATCTGCATATGAATAATGGTTTTTCCCTTAACATTCTAATCTACAACTAATCTGATAACATAAAAAGCTACTTAAACATACTTTCTGACTCTGGTCTAGAGACAAACAAAATCATGTCTGTGACAGGACACAGTAATGAAGGCTGAATTCACAGCTACTGGACAGCAAATCAACAGGGAAGACACGATTGGTCCACAATTCTATCATCAGCTGGATCCAAACAACAGCCTCTCTCAAAACCAGCCAGTCAAATTCCCAACCCTATTTCAGTTCTTTCCGCACCAGCCAATCCAGTCCCTGCCTATTTGAATGACGCCCCGCCTCCAACAACAAGTTTTGAGTCAGACTCAATACTACACGGACTATTCAACAATTGTCCAGATAAATTATAAGAAAGAGTAAGATTCCAATAAATAAATATATTAGCAATAATAATAATAATAATAATAATAATAATAATAATAATAATAATAATAATAATATTTTCTCTACGTGAATGTTGTTTTTCTATTCTAATTATGTTTGGGACTATTTTCCCCAGCGGATGTAACCTGGCTCGAGACACATAACTACAGTTGTGGTCATCTACCACACGGTAGAGCCCACATCGACAGGCTCTATCACTTAATTATAGTACACAATGGTCATTTAAACCCATATGAAAAGAACACTATTTAAAAATGTTTTTAAATATGATACTGTATGTGGGGCATATACTTTTTAATTGACCTTTTTTGTAAGTGTTGGATCTTTAATGATCCTGGAGTTCTGGGCCTGTTCTGAAAATTATGTAAATGTTGTTTTGACTGTAACAGGTGCATTTTCCCCAAACATCCCTGATCCCCCCAAATTCTCTCTTCTTCACTACATGTTGTAATTATTATTATTATTATTATTATTATTATTATTATTATTATTATTATTATTATTATTAACAGCTGGGTACCATGAGAGGTTCTAAGACCTTCGCCAAAAACCTAAATCTCTAACACACTACAATTAGACATTCAAAAGATACTTAACCAGGTACTGTAAGATGACTGAAATGCAACTTTTCATTGTTACCATTACCTTGGTGCTATTGTATCTACTGAACCACAACTAAACCAATAGTGTATACATTTTGCCAAAAGTTGTAAAGGAAAAAGTATAGTTTTCCTTGGCTATAATAACGATTGAAGATCTAAGCATTATGAACAGGGTTAACCCTAATATTTATCTTGCTATTTTCTGAAGAAAAAAACACAAAAAAAAAACAAACCAAAAAAAACCCTTTTTGCTCAAGCATAAAAAGTTCCTTTCTCCCCATTATCATTGGTGATAACGTTATTTTCCAAACTGATGGCTCTCTACAATGATAATGTCAGTCAATGGTTCTCACACCCTTTCCTTCTATTTATCTTGGGCAGGAAATGAAGGGTTTTCTTGCCGTGTGGACACAGCAGAAATACCCAGTGAAGAGCAAGGACCTTTTCTCTTGCATGCAAACAATCCCATATCCCTTTTCCGCCTGATGGGTTCCTTCCTGCATGCTCGGAACAAGTGCCTCCTTTCGATTTTCCTGAGTTATTTAAACAGGCTACTCAGGAAGCCCTTGGGAGGGAAAAGCATTTTTGTCAACATAAACTTTGTCTGCCAGCTGTACACTCAAACAAGAGTCACGATCAGATTTGCCTAGAATGGAATTAGGCGGCCTCACTTCAGAGGTGTTTCAGTAAATATTGTAATCATGCTTTGTATTCTGACAAACTGAGCAATGCACATGGTGAACTTTATAAGGAACACCCCTAAATGCTGGAGTCCAATTTCAGTTTAAGCAGCTATATTACATGAACAGTCAAGCGAAGACTATTTGGTACATCAATGTCTGGAACTGTGACACACTGTCATACTGTATCCAGCAGTCTGTATGAGGACTGTATTAACTGTATGAGTCTTAGCTGACAGGAGAAACAACATCTGTAGTGAACTATACGTTTTGATAGCCCTCGGATATTACAAACTAATTCCAGTTAGTCTGGTAGAATAACAGCCACAAGAAGTCTTTCACCTTGCTTGTCTTATACAAACTGTCCAACTTGCTGGTGGCCAAGTAATGAAAATCTTTTGTTGGCAGGGTCTGGGACAAGTATTCCCTTTGGGGGATAAGGCCAGGGATATATCTGAGCATTAGCCTTTGTAACTCAATGCACTTTGCCATGACCCCCCATCTGTGAGATGAATGAGATCATTCCCAGCCGCTTTGACACAATTACACACTGTACTGATAGCCATTTTTAATGCTCTGATAGAGTTCATAATCCTCAGTCAGGGGGATCTGGGGGATGGCACACATTTAGTAGTTTTTTGTATTTGTTTATAAAGGTTACTTCAGTTACTATTAGAATACTATTTTACCAAAAACTATATATATATATATATATATATATATATATATATATATATATATATATATATATATATATATATATATATATACACACATATCTTTTGATGTATACACTAAAGTAAAACATCTAGTGGCAGTCACACTATATATTTTTGGAAAGCTGTGCAAGCAAGAGTACAAATCAGTTTGGTGTAAGTATGTTATTGTGGTAATAATACATTTTAAATAAACTGCAGGGACATTTGAATGTGGTAAATAGACTTTAAAAGTTATGTTACTAAGTACTGTTCTGTGTCACCATGTTGTTTTTTGATTTTCCCTGATACATTTCCAGGATTTTTATTTTGAAGAGACTTCAGTTTTTAACGATTTACACAAGCACGGTAAATGATACTTCAGTAGGTACTTATTATTGTGTAAAGCTATATAGTATTACCTGTAAATCAGATTATCTTGTTACAGGTCTTTTTTTTCTGTTTACTATACAGCCAAGGATATGAGTTGCTTGTATCAAGTGCTTGAATTCTAAGTAGCTTTGACTTTTAAGCTCCTGGATGCCTTTTAGAAAAGGCCTTTCCCAATTGGACTTCCTGTCTAAGTATTTTTGTATAAATAAAAATCAGTCACTAGGGCTGTAAACCAATTTCCACTTACAAGCACCAGATTTAAAAAAAAAAAGAAAAAAATCATGGGAACTTGGTTGAGATTAGGTATCTGAGTTGGATAGAGGTTCTGTTTTTATCTAGTTCATGCTCAGCTAGCTCACAATCCGATATTTTCCCAAAAGCTCTACAACATGTATTCCTAATGAATACACCGCAAGACTTTTGCACTGAATTCTTATTAGGATCAAATGTTCTTTTCTAATAAGAATATGCTTTCAATATGAAGAACGGCACTTCTGGTTTCTATTAAATAAGTAAAAGACTCCCCACTCCCACAGCTGAACATAACCATCTCCCAAGTTCCCTATTACAATGATTTTTTTTTTTTAATTTACACAATATAATCTGCACAGTAAAACAAAATGAGATCTATCCCAGTACGATAGTTACAGTGGTTGCAGTGCACACAGGCTTATAGAATGGCATCTTCTGCAGGTAACAGTGTTAAAAAGTAAATCTAAATATTCTTATTAGGTACCTGTTTCTGTCTTGACCTGGTGGTTCAGAATATAACATCATTCTTGAGAATGAAAATGTTTAATTGTAATGCTGTCTGCTGGAGAGCCACAGGGAGCGCTGCATTGGCCTTACCCATGAGTTAAGATAGAAGACTGGCTGGGGATAGATTTCTGCATTGCGCTTCAGTGACCCCTCTGGTCAGGTGTCCGAGGAGTTCAGATGGAGGCTTAATCAAATTATCCATTAAAGAAATACACAAAATCTATATGATTGTCATTATGGACAAATAACTGATGTAAATAAGCACAGTTTCACTGGTGGTCAATGCTGTATCTGCCATTGGGACTTTGGAATCTAGTTGGTTCTCAATGGATCCCAATGATTCCTAATATAAAAATATGGCTAAGTAACCCGTTCTATACAACCAGTACTCTCTGTCTAATACTGTTGTAGATCTGATTTGGGGGAATTGGAACTGAGCGTCATGGACAAGTCGTCTCCTCAGTTATTTGCACCAATATTTTGGTTTAACAATCACACTGCAATTAGGCACTGTTGTTGGCTTGAACATTCTTGAAGTGTATGTGTATATGGTTGTATTATTGATAAGCTCTGTAGATATTGCAATTAAAAGTGCTGTATTCATGATCTAATAACTATCTTGCCCTCCTTCTAGTTTATTAAAAGTGAAATTGGATGTTTTCCAAAAGGTTGAAGTACTAGTAAAACTGTGAATTTACCAGTAGTATTAATAATAGTCATTTTGAAAGTGCTGGATTATTTACAATTGACAATTATATATATTTTTTTTTTTTCAAAAGAAAATGAATTATTATACAGCAGGTTAATGGAAGAGATAATTTAGGAGGCTAAAGATGCAATTGATTTAAATCAATTTGTCACAAAATTAAGTTTATACATTTATGTCCTCTTTTTTGAATGAAAAGTTTGAAATCAGTTTATTATTATTATTATTATTATTATTATATTATTATTATTATTATTATTATTATTATTATTATTATTATGTTTCAATTCAAAATCTACACAGACAAATGATCACTAATGAGCTTATGCACAGATGGTTTATATGCATTTGTTTTGTTTTGTTTTTTAAGCAAACAAATTGCACCCTTAATAAAGGTAATTAAATCTGCCTCACTGCTTGTTAGGAAAAACACAACAATCACTTGGTAATGCAATATTCTAATCTGTTTTCATACCTGCAGAATTCTAGACTATGGTCATGTAATGGCTTTTCTATAGAGAGCTGGCTGTGCGTGACATGCACTTCCTTCCATCATACATCAGCTCATTTGTCCATCAACAGCCTGGAATAGAAAGTTTATTTTTGTTAGTGCTGCTAAATAGACTCTTTTAATGCTGAATATGACAAGTCAGCTTCTGTCCCAAGTCCTCTAGGAGCACAACAAAGGCTTGAGAATGAATACAAATTGATCCTATTTATATTGCTTTACACCTGATCCTGACCATTTACAGATTAGGGAAGTTAACTTCCTATAAACTGTGAGTTTAAAATCCTAAATCAATCTCAGGCTGTTATACCAGACCTCAGAACTACATACCCTATAAAAATGAATAACTTTCTTCAATTATTTAAATTGTCCTTTAAAACAATGTAATATATTTATGATTTCTAATATATTTCTAAACTAAATATTATTTAGTTGTATTTACTTACCATTAACATAACCACAAAGACAAAACATGCTCTCAATAGGCTACAGTATGTTCAGAACTCAACTGCTCGAATCCTAACTAGATCTAAATTCTTTGAACATATAACACATGTGTTGGCATCCGTGCATTGGCTGCCTGTTAAGTCCAAGTTTGATTTTAAAATGTTATTGCTGACATATAAGGCCTTGAATGGTTTGGCACCAAGCTACATCTCCGATATGTTCATTTAATATATTCCTGTGCGAAACCTGCAATCTACTGAAGCTGGGCTCTTAAGAGTCCCAAAAACTATGGGAGATTGGGCATTTTGCTGTTATGCACCCACATTATGGAATGCCCTTCCACAGACAATTAAGGGTTACAAAAATGTTGCTATTTTTAAGTCACTTAAAAACGCACCTTTTTAAATTGGCATATTCAGCCTATGTAGGAGATCTGCTTTTATGAATTTGTATAGTATGGGTATTTTGTGTGCTATGTTTTAATATGTATAGTCTGTGTGATTATTTATGATTATGTGTTAATGTGTTTTTAGACTTTAAAGCACTTTGAAATGTTCTGCATGAATTGTGCTATATAAAATAAAGATTGTTATTATTATAAAGAGCTGTGTACATGTTAAAAGTTTTAAAATAGAATTTCAAACACAAATGTATGTAAGTTAGCTAAACAGCCTCCTTGCTGACCAATAATCATCAACAATCCATTCTTGTTTTATTTAGTAGTCTCCAATTGATTTTTACCCATTTTTATCCCAATTTGAAATGGCCAATTGCATTATTTTAGGCTCAGCTCATCTAGCCCTTCCCACCCGGGTGATGCTCAGCCAATTGTGCGGAGCCCCTTGGGAGCTCTCGTCCATGGTCGGCAGTGGAATAGCCTGGGTAAAACGGGTAAAAAGTAGGTATTGAACTAAAGACCTAGAATAATCTGGCCTCATTTCAAGATGACTCACACAAGTTTCATCCTTAACATGGTGCAATGCAGAAAAAAAAAAATAGAACTTAATTCTATCTTTGTATCTTCCCACATCACGACATACAGCTAATTAAATGTAAGGAGAGTATTTAGAATTGCAGTGCTTCTATCTACACTGCAGTGTCTACCGTGGAGGAGGACAGCCTGATTACAGAAATGTCAGCTAATCATGAGCTGTATGGCATCACTCTGACCACCTACTGTACAGAAACAATGAAAAGAAGAACTCAGAGCTACTCATCTGAAACACCCAGATTCTTGTGGAATTTGCAGTATCCTAAACACTAAACAAGGCAAGGAAATTCATCTTTCTTTTTTTTTTTTATTTGTCATGACTTGCGGCCATTGTAAACACAAGACATATTTGAAATTCCACAGCAGGAGTTTACATTATAGATCTGGTCATCATTACAAATAGTGTAAACTATACATAAGGCATGGGTGTGAGGCCAATCAACAACTTGATAGTATATTATTTCTACAGTTCGAAACATGTGCATGCAGATCTGTGAACAGGATGGCTTTGCAGGGGTGGCGTCAGACTAGAAATAGACTCCAAACACTGATGAATGGCAGTGAGTTTTATTGTAAATCATAATAATAAACAAAAGATTTAAACAAAACACATGACTGAAAATAAAGGGCGCGTTGGCCAAAGTAAATAGACAGACAGACAAACAAACAAAGTGGACGAACCCAACAAGTATCGTGCGAGTCCTCTCGCATAAGTAGCTTTTGTTTATACTTAAATTACTCTCTTCTCTCTCTCACCCGTTCTCCACTTCCCGAACACACAACCCTGAGTGAACGAAAACATGCTGTTTATATGCAGCTGTACCGAGACTCGATTGCTAATCAATCATTCAATTGGAGTCTCGGTACAACTGCACTTGAATTAATTAAGTGTAATTCCCAGTGATCACATATTACAATTTACCTGCACGTGAAGTGTTTGTGCAATCCTTGTGCCTAAATACAAATATACATTTTAAACACTTGTGCTCGTAACCCATATTTATATCCCATGTATTTTATACATAAACACCAACATTAACACACTACAGACAACATAAAACACTAATAAACATATAGAGGGGGGACACTCCACCTCAAGATCACACTGTATTTCCCATTTTTAGGTGTTTTATTAAGGAAGCAGTTTCAATTGATAAGATTTCTGGTGAGAATTGAGAATTGTTCAGCTAAATAATATATGGTTATACAACGAACAAGAGGCAACATAAGCCGCACATAGACTCTCGCAGCCCTGTGACGATATACTTTGTCATCTACAAATATTTTCTGGTCGTAGTGGAAGGTCTCCGACCCTATGTGACAGGTCGGAATTACATCATTCACACTCTTTTGCCGTGTGTCTATTTTGGAAAGTCGTACAGCCTTTTTTCATGTGTCTGAGACCTGAAATTGCATGGGGTCAGATGATGTTGCAAAATGTCAACATTCGCTGCATGGTCGTACACTGGTAACCATCCTGGAGTAAGACTTTGAGGAACTTCTAATAGGTGTTCGAGAACATCCACATTATATAACCCCTCAATGTATAAAATTCTCCCTTTTTGGATTCTCTGTTGGTTGAGAGGACGATGTACTTTTGATTTGTTTAAACCTCTTGTACAAACTCAGCACATCTCCTAAAATGCCATTTTTTTTTCCAATTATGTGAATGCAGTTTGTATTTAAAGTGTGAACAACAGCCACACAGTCAAAGGGACTATGACACAATGTGTCCTTCCTACAGCAAATAGCACAGCACAGCTTTTATGGCTGTCTGTGTCTGACGTATCACATTTATCCATGACAGAAGTATGACCCAACACTTAGCCGTTGCAGTTACCAAATATGTCTATTTTATGTATATCTGGAATTTAAGTACAGCATGGATTTTATTTTATTTGTTACTCATCAAGTGTGTTGTAAGTGTTGAGTTGAAACAGGTTGAAGCATTAAGTGCCAAGTAAACCAGCACCAGTCAGTCCTCATTACAGGTTATCAAGTAATGGGCACAGTATCAAGCGCAAAACCTTTGCTTTAAAAGTTGTGTTGAAATCCCTCAACGAGCAGCACCAGCAAATAATGTCATGAGTCGCATTATTCCTTTGCAGTCAAGGGCGTCCTGCTGTTTTTGTAATGCAAGGATGAAAATTCTAAAAGTGAAAACAACCTCCTTAATGACAAGGTTTGATTATGATATAGCGAGTAGTACAGCACAGTTCAAATGTAACACTCCGAAGAGTAAATCAGAAAACAGCCTCCTGGTACGTGCAGGAAAACAATTAGGAAATTGAAGCTATTTAAGTGCTGCATCTTAAATGAAGCATAAATAAAATATCACAGCACTGCGACCCATAAACGGTGTTCATCATCACACCGGTGGTAGAAAATGTTACACACAGTCATGAAATTTACAGTTGACCACTTCTAATTTGTTTCTGTTGATGTACAGATAATTAAAACTATATTTATTTTGTTTTAACAGCAACTCCCCACTGCAGCTCAGGATAAGTGAATGTCAGTGCGAATCCTCCAATCCAACCTCCAAGGAGTTTGACAGCGGTCAACAAGCTACTGGCTCCTGAAGGACCAAGGACAGCCCTGCTGCTGTCACTTGAGCGCACCAGGAGCCTGACCAGTAGGGATCGCTGTGGTGTGATAAGATGACAGTTCCTGTCAATTTTGCCTCCCTAGTCTGCAGGAATGTCAAAATAGTGTAACTCTGTGGAATATCACGAGAAGATCAGCAACCTGCCATTTCCAGAACCAAAACCTTGACTCCCCTGACTGTATGACACCCTGCACACCACACGGTCGTGCCTTTACCAGGTGAGTCTTTCTGGGACCTGCAGTGTGATTGTATTTTAAAAGAACCAGCTACAATAATATAACAGTAAGTTGTTGTTCTGTAACACTTCAAATCAAAGAACACATATCTGGGTTACTGAGGTAAAAAGTAACATGCTCACCCAGTTCATAAGGCTTTTTTTATATTTATATTGGTTATGTTGCTTAAATTATGATGAACAAAAAGCTTTACTGCAATTGTTTTTATGTATTATTACATTTTTAACTTCCTTAGATTATCGTTGCTGTGGACTTCAAAACTGTGCTGATGAGAGCACTTTTTTTTTCCATTTAGATAACTGACAGCTGTTTCCAGTTTCCAAACATTTAATTGTTTAAAACATCTCAGAAGCAGGGAGATGCTGTGTAAGCAATAATCATGTAAGGGAAGTACTACAGAACAAAAAATGTAAATAACAATGGGTAAAACACACACACAAAAAAAGTCCTGGTTTGACCAGTCATTCTATAGCAGGAGATATACTTTCGAACAGAGCAGAACAATCAATTTGTAATTCACTGGGTCTTATTTACAAAACTTAAGGTTTAAGACTGTAAGAATGTTTTAAGGAATGTTGTGACTTTTTTATGTTTAAAATCATTCTCGCAGGTTAAACAAGGCCTTGTGAAATATGATCCAACTAATAAACCCTCTCTAAAACAGGTTTCATGAACTACAACCTTGATTTAGTTAATCAAAATAGTTTTTAAACAAAACAGTCCTTATTTTGTGAATAATGCTCTTTGATTTGTCCTGTTTAGGGTTATCAGGATCTATTTTTAACACAATTATTTATATATTTTATTTATTAATCTATTTGAAAACCATCAACATGTTTTTGTAGCTTTGTAATTTTCAGCAAAATTAATGATAGTGAGTAAAATGGAGGATTAAAAAATAACAAGGGAAGAGTAAAGCCCACAAAAGGTAAGGAAACACAATCCTTCAAGTGTATTTGTCATGGAATGATAGAGTATATTTTCTCAGTTAATTCATTCCAGTTTATCTGCATTTTTTTAAAAACAATAGGTGGTCACCAAAATAACTACTATTTGCAAACTATAAATAGAACCACAATTATAACTCTTGTGTGGCTGTGTGGTGGCATGAAGAGATGGAGTTGAATGTTTTTTTTGTTGTTCAGTGAATATTGTAAATAACAGGTTATAGTTTCTGCATAATGCCTTCATGTCTTCTTAATAGGGATAATGCCTTCATGTCTTCCTAATAGCGAAGTCTATTTTTGTTACAGCAGTCTGTTGTGAGAAAAAAATGGTTAAGAATATATTCTTAAGATTGATTTATCCTGGGGGTTTAAGAAAAAATGATTTATAAATGAAAGGTAAATCAGAATTTACTGGGATGTTGATGATTGAGTGTTGGAGAAATGAACAACACAATTACGAAGCAGCACGTTCTACGTTTGGAGAAATGTGAATAGTTATCTAATTCATAAATGCAGAATAAAACTAATGAAGTAGACAAATGTGCTGACTTCAGAATACAATTGTATGAAATTCACAAATAGACCTTTGACTGTAGCATGCATTCTGTTACAGATTTTTTTCTCCACCTAAAGAAACCGACATCAAAGTAAACTAAATAGCACAAAGGCAATTTATATTATTGAGGGCATTATAAAAAGCATTTCAAGTAGCAGCTATCTGATTCCGAAGCGCAGCCACTCAGACAAGAGAAAAATTAAACATTCCAGACAGCAACGAACCTTCAGAAATAATGTATGATAATTTTATGCACAAGAGCCTAGTAGCTTGTTAATTTGAAATAATGTAAATAGTGCGGATTCTAACATGGAGATGTCAGTGAGCCATACATCACTGAGATTATTTAAACATTTCAAAGTGAGCTGATAAATGAAGTTTCTCACAATGTGGGGAGATAGAAGGTGTTAGAAGGTTGAGAATATTCATCATAGCAATTATTGAAAGTGTTCTCACTGACATCATACACCCAGATTATATTTCATACCCACAGCACAGAGATGAAAAAGTGACTGGGCTAAGTCACGGGTGGCTGTTTTGTTTTTGTTTTTTTTCAGTTGTTGAAAATGAAAAATGACAGATTCAGAATAGTGGGCAAGCACAATTTATTATTGCATTGGCTCATTTAATTTTAAATTAACTGATCTCAGTAAATTTTATATTCTAATAATAATAATAATGCCATGCCACTGATTGAAAAGTGCTTTATTTATTTATTTTTTATGCATGTATAAATGGAAAGTTAAAATGACAATGTAAAAGTAAACGATTTGTTTTTAAAACAGACTGCTTAAAATAGAGGTACATTACAAAACAAACAGGTATTGTGCTTGGCATATATGAACTCTGGACATCAATGGTAGTTCTAAAGGTAGAGGTTGAGGAGTTTAAGAACACTCTAGAAACACCACAAAGCATTTTGGGGGATTAAAAGTTGACATTTTAGACTTTTTCAAAGGTTTCCAAAGGTTGACAGAGAGATTTTTGAAATAGTGGTGAGCCTATTCATAGTTATTCATATCGATAGAGTTGTATGAAAATTACAGTACAGACACAAGTAAGGTTTTTTTTATTTGGAAATTATATTACAATACTCTGTGTAAAAGGTATCCAGAGGGATACAGGGGACAGGAACAGCTATGAGTTTGTTAGACATTGCCATCTTTATCATTCTTGATTCAGCGGCAATTTCCTATGTTTCCACTTCTCATTGGCATCACCTAGGAAAACTATCCCCAGCGGCCCCATACCCTATCCCGCCTCCTCACTCCTGCTGAGACCTGAACTTGTGGCACAAGAGAACAGAGTAACGACTCACTAAATCACTGCGCTTTAGTGCAGTGTCCTCTTTATTATGCTATTTAATTACTAAAGAAAACCATTACCTTTTCAAGAGATATATATGATTCAGCAGCATTAGGTATTAGTCAATAATTGACACTGTGCATCTGATACCAGAATGGCAGTTCGAATTCATATTGTTGACTTGTGTTTTATGTGACAATGCTCTTTACTCTTACAACAATCTGGTGCTTGGCATCAACAGGTATTGTACAAGCTATAAAACGGAGGTCAAACTCCAATTACCAATATCTTTTTATTGTTTGTCTTTCAGAAAATACATTAAAGCTGTAAAATGAGATCAGACAGGTCCTTGTAATAGCGGGTCTAACAGGGTCTGTGTACATTACTATCAATATAATTAGGAGGGGTTTCCAAAAAGTTCTAAACCCTCATAAAAACGTTCTTTATGTGGGGTGAGCAAAAGGAGGGCACCCAATAAGCAGCTAGATAAGTTTTTTTGATCAGTAACTACAGTGCTAAACCGTAGCCTGCAGGGAACTTTAACACACTGATTAGTGTGTGTGTGTGTGTGTGTGTGTGTGTGTGTGTGTGTGTGTGTGTGTGTGTCCAGTGACTCCTCACTCACACACAGACCTAAACCTGTCTGTAATGGAGGAGTCCTCTACAGCTACAGTATAAGTGTTTCTCTCAGCACAGCTGCTGAAGGTATGAAAACATGAATGCAATCATGGCTGCTGTTTGTTTTCTGAATTTGTTTTAAATTATATTGACCATTGGGTGCCTTTTTCAGATATTGAAGTGTAGCGTTTGGATAGCATAGGGAAATTACTATATCAGACTGTGTGAATATTTTAGATATGAATACAGCATTATGGTACCACCCATCCCCCAAATAAAAGCTAAAATGGTATTATTAAATTTCTATATCCTGTTAACAAGAGGGGTGTCTCAGTTGTCTTGTCATTATCCAGACAATAGGTTCTTTATCAAGCAGCCAAAGCAGTTTTGAGACAAGGTTTAAAGGTAGCACGCACAATGAAATTCAATACATTCATTTCTTATTTGCTCTAGTCAGGGGGGTTGCTCTGAACTACTGAATGTAAATAATAATGTGAATGCTGCTCCATAAGGGTCCATTTGCATAGTAATCCATTTTTCTTCTGATGACAATAAGATACTCGAAAAGGTTATCATGGCTATGCATAACATCAAAGAAAACAGGAGCTTTTTGTCTTTAGAATCCCAGAGAGGGTGTTTTGCAGAAAGGGCAATGCAGAAAAACAATAAAGAATAAAGAATAATTAAAAAAATAATAATACATGCTGTACAACCCTTTTTCCACATGCCAAATATTTCCAACCTTTGACACCTGTAAAATCTTGTGATTCAGTGGCACACTTGTACGCTGAATCAAAAGGTCATATTAGACAGGTCGACAGAGGGTTCTGGCACTTATAAAAGATGGACTTTTTGGTTATAACAACTGGACTATTTTCACAGCATTTGGTTCTCTGGGCCAACATGCGTTTCCAATGTTCTTTTATTTTGTCTGAATCTAAATCCAGACACCATTATGTACAGCAGATTATCAACTATCTCTTCAGTGTTTAAATAAATACAAAATGTAAAGTCCGTCCACATGCACAGGCAGAATGGAAGGGTATCTATAGCTGTCTTTTCTATTTGTTTGATATCTGACTTTATTAACATTTTGCTATTAACAGATTATATTCCAAATGTGGCACTGTAAGTTTTTGTTAACAGCAAATTAAGTAACACATGTTTAATTAAAATAAAGGGTCTCCTAATTTAATAAAGTGTATTAATACACCATTTAATTTAAGTTCTGAGACTCGCAAACTCACAAGTGTACAAGCTGGGCAAGATGGATTAATTTGATTTATTTTAGGGGATTAGTGGAAAAGGAGCAACAATGTAAATAAATAGTATACTAGGGTTTCTATATCATCTTATAAGCCTGGGTGCATTCAAATTTATATTGAGTCAAGTATATATTTTTCAAATGTCATTTTTATTGGACAAAGTCCTTTATCCCAATCAAGAATACATTTTCTGTACTGTACACCGTGGTTTTAAAGCCATATTACAGCTGTATGTCATTTTTGGAATTGGACAGAACAGAGGGAAATAGCAGGGATTCAAACCACAACATAAATTGCTATCCTACTTTTTCCTTGTTGGCTTATGGGGTTGAGGCTAAACCAGGTGAGCTGTTCTTTTAAATACATCTACAAGTTATTGAACCTTAGTATCATGAATGCAGAAAAAGCTGTTCAAATAAGTATAACTTTCAGTGAATGCACTCAATATCACAAATGGGTTCCTAATTCCAGCTGCACTGGAAGTTAATTCTGTAGTGTGGGGCAGGATAAACGAGATTCACAACAGTCAAAGTAAGAAGAAAATGAAACCGACAAACATTAGAATGGACCTGTTAGAAAGTTGCTGAGGGTTGGGTTATTGCCCATTTACCCTAGAAACACCTCAGGCAGTTCCATGCTACAGAGCAGCTCTCTCCACATGCTGGTCAACATGAATTACACTACTCCCATGCTCATTGTCTTGCTGAACAATTATTATCCCCAGCTAGGAATGAAATCCCTAGCATAGGGGAATTAGTGGAGGCATGCGTGTGTCTGTTCATATGTCACTCATATTTCCATATATCTGGATAAATGCTTATCCAATTGTCATGAAACTGTGTTAATATCTGTTGATATCTTTCATGGTCATCAACTTTTTCATCATAATGATCTGATTTTGAATTTACAGCCGTGGCGAGGGATGAGTTTTATTAACATACTTGTTTAAAAATGTATTTAGTTCACTTTTCCATTTTGTGGTTGTTCAAAGTCAATAATTCCTAATTTAAAACATGGGAATCAGTACTTGCTTTCAGAGTGAGCTGTATCTGTCGTCACTGTTAAACAACATGCAGTATAGAGAATAAGTCACTGAAACTCATGTTGCATGGCTTATAAAGTCAAATAATCAGTATGCAGTAAAATGTTCTTCTTAATGCATTATTATTATTATATAGATTATATGAGGTCACGACTTGTATGTCTGGACTTTCTCAGACAGGCCACGCAGGCACCGTTTACATTTGCGCAAAGCTTTGACTCTGTCCAGAGCCAACCGATGTTGAACACCAGCACTTCCTCTTTGATCTGGGGGCATGAATCATAAAAGTCTGACCTGAGTTCACTGCATTAAGAGAGAAGGAAGGGGAAATGGGGGGAAGAAGAAAAAGTAGAAAGGCGGGTTTGATAAAGCATCTCATGCAGGACTCTCATGATAGAAACAGGTGTTGCCTTTGATTAGAATGAAATGACATCATCTGAACAAAGCCACAGCCAGACACAAATACATTTGCAGATTTAAGGCTATTCTAATGAGAGCCAAATTGACTTGGCATGGAGCGGCAATGCAGATCCAAAAAAAGCAGAGGGGACTGCGAAAGGTCTGGGCTTTTTGTTTGCTAAGTGTCTCACTTCATCATCTGTGAAACCAAAAACAGGGCTGGGAAGACCTTTGAAGCAGGGAGTGTGTGGGATTGCTGCGTGGCTACCTCTGATGTCAGATCCAATATTCTGATTGCAAGCTATTTCCTGGATTAAGATCATGTTTGTCAGGGGAGAGGGAAGTCATCCGCATATTGTATATCACAGAGCAGACATCCTAATTACAGCATCCCATCAAATAACTGATAAAAAAAAACTCTCATTCATAGCGTGCACACAAATCTGTATTCTTCTCTAGCACAAGAGCTGATTGTTGTTACACTACTATAAAATCATATAAAGAACACATGAATAGGTCCTTTGTAATTTGAGAACTCTTAAGAATACTTTCATGTACAACGGCATGCATCAGTCGGCCTCATGATAGCTTGTTAACCTCTAGCAGATAATAAGCCAACATATTTCATAATCACACACCTAAACTACAGTTCTAAATAAGGAAGGCTTTTCACACATCTCACAACTTTCTCTGCATTGTATTTCTAACTGACTTTGCAGGCCATGTGCATACATTTTTTTATCAAATACATATAGAAATAAGCGCATTAGTGAGGATATATTTGTTTATGGTAACAATAAAGAATAAAACAAACTTTGTGTGCAACATGACTACAACTACTACTACTATTACTACTACTAATAATAATAATAATAATAATAATAATAATAATAATAATAATAATAATAATAATAATAAACTGTTTTAATAGAACCATCATGTATACAATAAAATTATTCAAGTAAAAAAGAATAATACTCTTTGGAACTACAAATATAGGAAAACCCATTCTAAACTGTGGCAGATTTAAATATTCAAAAATGTTGACAGTTTGTTTACTGCACATGTGCTGTTAGTCATAAAACAGCTCAAACTGATTAATAA
Organism: Polyodon spathula; assembly: GCF_017654505.1. NCBI lineage: Eukaryota > Metazoa > Chordata > Actinopteri > Acipenseriformes > Polyodontidae > Polyodon > Polyodon spathula. Next base: position 26,985,017 of record NC_054550.1, read on the forward strand.
TCCTACTGTGGTTTAATGATTATTTTAAGCCATTTTAAAAAAAGTTACCATTATTTCTGATATAACAGGCATTCTCTGTTACGAGTTTAATTATGTGGTAATAATAATGAACAAAGATCTTATCGTTTACAAACCTTTTCGTTTGGCAACTGTACATTTCATCATGACTGACAGAATATCAAACCGGCATTATATGGTTCTGTTCATTTTGTATAAGCTGAGTTTTTAAAATGTCTTGAATTATTTTAAGTTTTTCTTTCTCAGAGGCTTGGCTAACAGCTGTGTGGTAAATTGAGGGTTTTGCTCTTGGATGTCTATCATATTATTCAGCTGTGGTTTTAAAACAAAATAAGACAAGAGTAAATTTGTACGTACAGTTACAAATCTGAAGGCAGGCCCCAAGGATTATCTACTGTGCTGCAATGACCTTCTGCATCCTTCTAGAAATAAAAGAAAGAGTTTGCATTCCTTATCAGTCCACAGACCAGCCTGAGAACCAGTGATCTAACTATCTAGCTTCTCCACATTGCTTTGGTAATGGGTTAATTTTCCCTTCTGGAGGGACCACCCCAGACTGCAGCAGAATGCTTCTTAATTCTCTGTGGTTATTCAATTTGGACAATAATTTGGGAAAAGTATTCCAATTATTCAATATTGGGCCAAATGTTTTCAATGGTCCCCAAAAGATTGGCCTGAGACCACCACTCATATTAAGATATGTTAACTTCTCCTATGACAATGTTTTCAAGGCATATTCTCATTTTTTTGCACTAAAAAGGTCCTGTTATACATTTTTAAAATATATATTTCATAATGAGTGCATATTTTTTTCTTACAGAGAGTATAAAAGTAAACATCTCATAAAACGTGTCATTGAGTCTTTAACACTAGTACCTGGTTGCAGTTTGGAGACAAGGAAGATAAGGCATGTTTGCAAACCACAAGAGAGGTGAATAGTTAGTCATTCATGGCATTAGACTGCAATCTGGGATGTCTGCAAACAATTCAGTATTGCTTATAAGGTGTTTAGGTTCAATATTTGGGGTGGCCTCCAAGATGGTGGGGGTGTAATCCTAATTACTTAACAACCAGTAAAATGACCAAATGTCAAACCATTTTAGAACCTTTCCACTGCCCATATAACTATAACATGACCTACCAAGTGATACAGTAACTAAGTAATTAAGATCTTCGTAGAAGCATTTTACCACCACATAATGTTCAATTGTTAATCAAATCTAAGAGAAAGCACTTTGGTGGAGTGATAAAACACAGATTCTACATGGGAAATTGTAAACCCCTAGCTGATGCTCATGAATGTCAATCTCTTACAAATATGTATACTGTTTATCAAATTAGATTGCAACAGTCTAATTTTTTCTGAAGAAAATCATTGAAAAATCATCCCCAGGTGAACCACTATAGTTCCGTTGCCTTTTCTTTCTTTAAAAGACCACACTTTCTTCGTAGTTTACATGCCATTACATTTTAACAATATATTAATTGTCACTATTTCTTCTCAAATCTGCTTTAATCTGGGCACCTTTGGTCTTGAAAGCTAGTTTATTATTTTACATTTATATGTTGTTCGAATAAAAGGTATCAACTTTTTTCTTCTTTTTCAGAAAAGGTCCAGAATGGGAGACTCACTACTTGCTGGTACATACAGACACTGACTAGGCCCACAAACACCATAGACAACCAAGGAAAGAGCAGGTGCTAACGAAAGGTATGTGTATTATGCCTGACAAAGGGGCAGTGTATATTTTCTAATACTATTATGACATATTGGTTGTTTTACTGTAAATTGTCCATATAAACCAATCATGTTTTTTTTTTTTAATCCAGGCTCAGAATCAAAATTGAAAGAGATTATTTTGATTCCTTCCCTTTTTAGATAATTAAAACAAGCCCAAGCACAAATAAGAATATAGCCCTGTAGAATGTACAGGCACTTGCTTTTGAAATTGTGTTTGGCAGTGGGGTCAAGCAATAACAGACACACAGTCTGTAGTTTTCTCAGGCTGCTAGATAATTAAGAGAATCATGTATTTGAATAGACCACATCCACTTGGCTACAGTTTAGATGACAATTGCAGAGTAATTTGATTCCCAAATCTGGATTGAAAACAAAGGACTTTGAAATTAGTGAAATGTTTTTTTTTTTTTTTTTAAATCCATTAGTTCATGGAAACTTTTTTTTTTATTGGCAGTGCTGTAAATGTGGAGTGTTTATTTTTAACCATACAATAGAAGTAGGTGCCACTTTAAATACTTCAGAAACACCAAACCCATTCAATCAATGTTGTTCTGAGTAATGCCCAAGATTGAAATTGATTCTTCAGTAAAAATAATTAAATTTCCTCATATGGAAGGGCACATTTTCCATTCCTGCTCCTTCCTGCTTTTGTTTGCTTCATTTTCAGATGCACCAGTTTTTAAACAAAATGAAATACACTTGTTAGCCAATCCAAGTTTGTTGCTATTGGCTGTACAGTATTGTGCTCATTCCCTAACTTGCTATAGAAATACTTTCTTGGTCAGGAAAGATTTTAATTCTAGTTCATAAATGTCCACTAAAAGCATGTGACAAACAATGCTTGAGCTGTAACTTACACAGTCATTGCCCAAACCAATGAGGACCTGTTTCATATTATTAATTATATTTAACACAGTAGTTTTACAGAACTACAGTATATTAATAGTAGTTTGTATACTGTTAAATAGTTGTTTGCAGGAGCAAGAGATGCCGCTATAAGAATATATCAAAAAAAAAAAAAATTATATGTGTTATATGAACTGTTTAAGTGCACAACCCAAAACTATGAAAAATGTCTGCCACAAAAGTTGGCTAATGGAAACTTTACCAACACGGTTTGCAGACAAATTGCTGATAGACACCGTTGCACAACCCATAACAAATGTCTTAAGATAACAAGTTTCTATAATTAGTATGTGATCTCTTAAAAACTTACAAATTATAGAGGCTACATTTACTGTACCACCAGTGTCTGGAATTACATGTTTTTTTTTTGTTTTTGTTTTGTTTTAGTATTCATTTCAGGAAGAAGGAAGAAGAAACATTAAAATAACAAGCATTCCAAACAGCAATTGAGGGGAAAGTGGACTGTGCCATTCACTGTTAATCTTTTTGGATGACAGGACCTGCACTACCGTGATGGGATCAAAACAATTTAAAAATAGAAGAAAAAAAAATCCCATCATCTTGTTTTCTAATCCAGTTTCAATTAACCTCAGGCGTTAATGAGGAAACTAATACATTTATGCTCTCATCAAAGAGTACATTGTCTGCAAAACTAGTAGGCAGGGCTTTGGTTTCAGCTGTTTACCAATTCATTCAGTTACAAAAATAAATTAAAATAAAACCACATTCAGTGAAGTTTTTGGGCTTGATTGTTTCATGGTCATTCAAAATGTGTTTGGCTGTCATGCTATGGTCTGGCAATGACTAACCACACTAAATGATGGCTAAAGCAGATTATGGTGGTATAAACATGATATACATACAGCGTATAAGAAAGCATATTGTTCTCATCTTTACATCAAAAGATGATATGAAGTTATTCCTGAGGAAAGGATGACAAACCAAGGCACACATATAGAAGGTCTTCATAATTGCATAGTCCCTGGAAATTATGTGTATAAAATCAAGAGTTTGTCGGTTTATTGGTAATCTTGAAAAGTCTGAAAGAGGCTGCAAGTGAATAATAAAAGGTAATGACTGGTGCAAAATCAAGGCAGTTATTGTGTGCCGTGTGACAGAGAGAATCAGAATGAGGAGTCTAAAAACACGTTACGCTAATGCAATGTAAGTTAAGCAATGACATGGAAATCCCGAGTGAAACGAGGGGAACACGCTGTTGTTATTAACAATAATATATAAAACAGCAGGCTGAATATTTTCAGATTATCTATCAATCAATCAATCTTTATTTTATATAGCGCCTTTCATAGTGGACACCCCCACAAAGCGCTATACAAGATGCAGTAAAAACAAGAAAATCCATAATACTTTAAATACAAAGAAATGCATAATCCATGATATACAGTTTAAAAACACACACACACATACAAAATGCATAATATATTAAATACAGTGGAAAGTGCATAATACATGATAGTAACACAATACATAAAATAGTAGCAGAAACACAGCACTTAATAGCAGATATGAGGCTTAAAGAGAATAGAAAGCAAAAGAGAACAAGTGGATCTTGAGAGTTGATTTAAAGCGAGCGAACGTGGGAGCATCAATTTTTTAAAACTGTATTAAAGTTACAGGGGTCTATTAAATTGATCTAAATGGTAATCTTGATAGGTATTTTTTTTTATACAACTGTATGTTGCCCTGGGTAACAGTGCTAAGAAAGAAAGAAATAATAATAATTAACATGTTGAATGTATCACATACAATTTTACACTAGCTTAGCTCTTTACGCAAACTTTGGAAAGCAGACCTTACGAAACAGTTTGCTTATTGCAGGCTTGCATTTAAAAGTTGACTGGGCAAGCTTCTTCCCTCGAAATTACACAGAACAGGTGATGACAGCCTATTACTATTGAATTCCATAATCTCTCTCTCTCTCTCATATTCTGTTTACATTTAAAATCTACACCCAATTAAAGCACGCAGTAAGCAATCAGGAATGAAACTTTAGATTGAATTGGAAATTATCACATTAGGCAGTAAACTTTGCATATTTAACAGGTTCCATTGCATTTGAAGCAAGAATGTTTCAAACTTCATCAGATCAGAAGAAGACAATAATATGCTCAAACCTGTAAAATAAAATATAGCTGATCATTATCGGGTAATATATTTTAGTTTATATTCTATTCCCCATAAGGATCTGTTTAGTTTAAACCTCAGCAGTCCAGGCATGTGGGAGGCAAGAGGCTGGTGGATTAAGACCATCTGGAATAAATGCATTTCCCAGAGCTCCACAGTCAGCATCACACCATGGAAAGCAGATGCCAAGTTTCCGTTTTCCACTTAGTCTCTCGGCTTTGCCTTTTGCATGTGGGTACTCAGAACACTGCTCAAGCAGCTAACGGGCTGGAGGTTCACTACACGTGAGAAATTAAACAGCAGCCTCTGCTGGGATTTGAACCTGGATGGGTCTGACTTTTAACAGTACACAAATCAAAAGAAAGAAAAGTACTGGTGCTCCTCTGGGAAAGTATGGCTATAAAGTAGTTTGCAAGCTTCTGCAACTATTGGAAACTTGATTCCACAAATAAAACCTCCATCCCTTAAGCTGGAATACCAGAAGAAGAATTTGCACAAGATTCTACAAAAATTGTTTCCTTTCACATGTATATTGTGGCAAAGAGCATGTTTTGTAAAACAAAAACAGTACTAGTGTAGTAACAAGTGTTCAAGTGTAATATAATATCTGTATGTTAAGGTCTGCAAACTGAACACTTTCTTATACAGGCACATTTTATGAACATTTTCTGTGCTTGGTTAATTCTGCACAAAATAAGTATTAAACACGCTCGCTGTCAAACTGTAATAAATGCCATTGGGGACAATTTGCCTCAATGTCAGTAGTACTGTCATGTCTGCTAAAGTGAAGGCAACCACCAGCAGTTATAAATACAAACTCATGAACTACAAGAGACAAATCAGCATTATATTATGGCACATCAATTAGATGTTTACAATTTTTAAAACAAGCACACAATATAACATACAAGAACGTTTCCCAATGTGGTAAAGATCACCCTGTTTGATTTTTTTCGTTCATGTTTAACCTCAAAAGTGGAGCTCAGTACTAATATTTCTATTAGCAGTCCACAAATTGCCAAGACTTCAAAGGCTCCTTCACAACTTGCTTTCTCATTAAACAAAAAGTTCAGTGTCCTTGCGCTACAAAAATGAGTTTGTGTAACTGTGTAAATCAACCATGATATTTCCATGTACTGTTAAGAAAGGCCAAGGGTACCATTCTATTTTCTCTGCCCTGCTTTCATATGTATGCCTCTCATTTCCAGTTCATTGCCTCTGCCTCAGTAGCTCTATCCATCAACACTTTTATCCTCCCAGCTCCTACAAAGGAACATAAAAATATCTTTTATGCGGGAGGAATATTGCAGCAAATAAAAATAAACAACAAAGTTTTTTTGTTTGTTATATTAATCTGCCACAATAATAAACTATTTAATAAAATAATACTGTTTAAATAAAATGATTTGCATCACTCACACTAATGGGGTATACAATAGTATTGATTGGAAGAGTTTAGTGAGCTGTCTGAATCCAATACCGTGGAACTGAGAATACTGTGAGAAACCCAAAAATGTATTTGATAATGTAATTGATACTTTTGTTAAAGGATACAGTCTATGGGTGAAGGACTAGCAGCACTACATAATGATATCCTCCAAATAGCTGTCTGGTTTAAGGAACATTTTTAAAGGCCGGTTTCTTAAGTGTTAATAAACATTTTTTTAGATTAAACAGAGCTTTGAAAACTGAGAATAAACGTCCAGCCTTCTGTAAAACAGTTTTAATGTAGACATGGGTTGAGCTTCTGTCATTATAATCCTATAAATCTGAAAAGGTTCTGTTACAGGCTTGTTGACATTACAGGCATTGTTGGGTTGTTGCTTTCTTCCATATCAGGACAATGCTGGACTGCAAGTTAAAAGCAAACAAATGTCATTAACATTTATATCAAGACGTATATGATTGTTTGGCATGTAATTCAATCTTGCTTCTTTTTGTTACTTCTAGTAAAGAAATACTCAGTTGTGTAAACTAATCAAAGCTGGACGTTATTGATTCCAAACAGGGTCAGGATCAATTCAGCCCATGTATTTGTTCTATGTCGCACTGAGTGTTAAGACGTGATTTTACTGACACAATTGGCAGTTGATTGTGTTTGACAAGCTTTTTTTTTTTTTTCAGCACAATAATTGTTTTACACAAAATTATAGAATACAGCTGTGTACAATGTAGGCTCACAAGAAGCAGACACTGGAGAAGATCTCTACTAGATATTTTGGCCAGGCATAAGACAAAGCAGGTTAGTTTCAGGGACACACAAACCTTTGCTGGTGGCTTTACTGCCTTTGGAACTGTTGCTTCCACCTCCCTTACACTTCAACCCTTTCTCTACCTCTCTCTGCCCCCTTTGTCAGCTGCTCTAACTCAACTACCATTGTTTTCATTGCTTTAGATTGTGGTTCAATGCAGTGACAGCACTGTAAAATTACTGCCACAAAAAGGTAAAATTTCTAGTGCTATACCCAAGATTGAAGACAGTTTCTCAAAGCATCAGATTTTTTATCATCCAAGAACAAATTTAGATGACCTGGTAGCCATCTAGAGTAAGTGTGACTTTGTGAATCCCAGAAAACCAGATAGCTTTCAGGCTTCAAATATTTTTTTGGAAAGACAATTTTATATAGATGGCCTCAGAGTAGTACAGACAGGCCACTGTTAATTACAGACTGCTTGAGTTTGACCTAGGGTAGTGCAATAAAAAGTGAAACATGGCATCTTTGTTTGGTGTGCTCGTAAAACGTCACATTTGCAATCTGTTCTGTATACAAAATCAGATGTGACTTGCTGTCTACAGTCTTTGCGACTGTGGATTCGTGTCATTGCACTGAGCCATCAACAAAGGCGCTGCACATGTCACAGGACATTAGTGACAAATACATCTCAAAATATAATCAAACTGAATTGCTAATGCAACTTTTTTTTTTTTTTTTAATTAAACGTAATCCTAAACAAAACAAATGCTTTCATTTACTTCACTTTAAATAGACGAGAACTGAAATGCTGGCTGCATGTTATAAATTACAGTGAGTACATCTGCCTATTTCAGTGTTCATGTGCTGCCTGCACGTTCGTAAGCATAGGCTACACTAAATGCGTCAACAGAAAAGAAATAACACGCAAAATAATAAGAGTAACCGCAAATGAATTTAAGGATTCAAATGATCTCATCTATTCAACTCCTCCCCTACCACTTTTTTTATTCACTGTATCCTTTCACATACCAAGGACAGTACTATCACAGACAGATACAATCGGACCACCCCAGGTTCATTCCCTCAAATCCACCATGTGGCTGTCTTTTTAAATCCCCGTTTCAGTAAATTGCATTTTAATAAATTTTTAACCACAACTTGATTGGTGCAGTAAACTACATGAAAAAATATCGATGACCAGAGAAGTCATTTTTACGTGATTGTCTACTGAAGAAAATGAAGAGTTTTTATATGTGTGTGTTATGAAGGCAAAATTTTAGACGCCTTGTTTGAGGGCTTTGCTCTTCTGTTTGCAAGCAGTATGTTTGCCATGTCTTAGTGCAGTGTAGTGGTGTTGTGTAAAACGCTTCAAGCTCAGTACGTTGCAGAAAACACCAGGACTCGTTTTCATTTCGAAACAGTTTGTTTTCTCCTACCTCTGTGAGAAAATGAAAGTAGTGGCGTTAATAAGGTAATAGAAACTACTGTCAAGAAAGTTCATATTTAAACTTATTACAGTACTGTACAGTTTAAAAATAAATAAATAAAACTTAGGCAATACAAATAATGCATACATGTTTATGAATGCGTATATATTGAACATTTCGATGGTGCGTCGCTAACAGTGATACACACACACACACACACACACACACACACAGAGTTCTGGAAAAAATTAAGAGACCACTGCAAAATTATCAGTTTCTCTGGTTTTACTATTTATAGGTATGTGTTTGGGTAAAATGAACATTTTTGTTTTATTCTATAAACTACTGACAACATTTCTCCCAAATTCCAAATAAAAATATTGTCATTTAGAGCATTTATTTGCAGAAAATGACAACTGGTCAAAATAACAAAAAAGATGCAGTGTTGTCAGACCTCGAATAATGCAAAGAAAATAAGTTCATATTCATTTTTAAACAACACAATACTAATGTTTTAACTTAAGAAGAGTTCAGAAATCGCATTTATGCCACTCCTGGTGCAAAAATTCAAGCAGCCCGGCTTTGTCTGATGGCTTGTGCCCATCCATATTCCTCTTGATCACATTCCAGAGGTTTTCAATGGGGTTCTGGTCTGGAGATTGGGCTGGCCATGACATGGTCTTGATCTGGTGGTCTTCCATTCACACCTTGATTGACCTGACTGCATTGTCCTGTTGGAAAAAACAGTCCTCAGAGTTGGGGAACATTGTCAGAGCAGAAGGAAGCAAGTTTTCTTCCAGGACAACCTTGTACTTGGCTTGATTCATGCGCCCTTCACAAAGACAAATCTGCCCGATTCCAGCCTTGCTGAAGCACCCCCAGATCATCACTGATCGTCCACCACATTTCACAGTGGGCGTGAGACACTGGCTTGTAGGCCTCTCCAGGTCTCCATCTAACCATTAGACGACCAGGTGTTGGGCAAAGCTGAAAATTGGACTCATCAGAGAAGATGGTCTTTTGCAAACCTCAGCCTGGCTCTTCTTTGCTTCTCATTGATGAAGGGCTTTTTTCTAGCTTTGCACGACTTCAGCCCTGCCCCTAGGAGCCTGTTTCGAACCGTCCTCGCCGTGCACTTCACCCCAGCTGCCGTTTGCCATTCTTTTTGTAGGTCACTTGATGTCATCCTACGGTTGCTGAGTGACATTCGAATGAGTTGGCGGTCATCCCGGTCAGTGGAGAGTTGTTTTCGCCCTCTGCCTCTGTAGCTTTGTTGTTCCCAATGTGTGCTGCTTGACCTTGTTCTCATGAACCACCGTCTTTGAAATTTTAAGGATGGAAGCAACCCGACGCTCACTGTATGCCTCTGCCAGTAAAGCCAGAATTGAACCCTTCTTTTCCTCACTCAAAACTTTCCTTTTCAACTCTTTGGGCATGGTCAATAGTTATTTTTTTATACCAATTACTTTTGAAGTACTACTAGCACTGTTTTGCCATCCAGCTGGTCCTATTGCAAGAGGATAGTGATGACCACAGGAGTGGTTTTTATACTTTTCCTTGTTAAATAAGATTTGGTTCAGGTGATCCCCTAATCAGTACCTCATTCAGTAGAATGAGGTGTGCCTGTGTTGGAATTCAACAGGCACTGAAATGGAATGGCTGCTATACATGTAGAGATGCTGATTTAAGAAAAAATTGCAGTGGTCTCTTAATTTTTTCCAGAGCTATATATATATATATATATATATATATATATATATATATATATATATATATATATATATATATTGGTTAAATTACATTACACTTTAACTGCCATGGAGGTTGTAGATGAATGCTCATCCCAAAAGTGCAGACTATCTCCATTATTTTCAGCAGATCACACTCTGATCCACTATAGTGTGTGATCCAGTAAAAAGCCTTTGCCCCCTGAACTGTACACTATTGTTAAAAAGTATAAATGAAAGGCATTGCTAACCAAGATTTTAAGTCAATTATCTTACTTATTGTGCATAATGTTATCAATGGTCCCCAGTTTCTTCTGTTGGAGATATGTTGGATCTGTGCTTGTATTTAAAAAGTACTGTTACCTGGTACCAAATTACTTCATGTGTTGCAATTAAAACTCACTCAAATGGTCAAACAGAATCATGTGGTGTACAGTAAGGGGAACCAGTAATAGTGTTAAGAGCTAGGGAAGCTACTTTTAATGCATTGGTTAGCTCTCCTTCATGGTCAAGAAAGTATATGAACCATGACCTCCCCAAAAAACAAACATAAAAACTTTTAATATTGATAATGTAATTGATCTCAGTTGGATTTATAAATCGAAATGTGACATTGATCTCCCTGCCACAAATGAAAATGGTATGTTTGTTAAACCGATACAGTAAGTGAACATCAGACTCATAACAGACGTATGGTTATCAAAAGTCAGTTTTTTCATGAAATGGCATAATAACTACATTTAACAGGGTTCATTAAAACAACTAGTTTGTTGGTATGCCTTGTTGGTGAGGCTTCTGTTTTTGCATGTGTGATAAAACACTAAAGACTCAACCCATGCCTTTCAGAGTTGTACAATGCTTGTAAATTGTTTAAATGAAAGGCACAATGATGCAAAATCCAGTCAGAATGAAACTTGTTGGTAGAAACACTTCCATGCGTACTGCCAGTACTGCACATGAAATGAATGTGGTAGGCCTGCATTTCAACCTGGAATACTGACATTCTATACAGTCGTTCCCCTTCAAATAAATGATCAAGAATTGAAGTAAAATGCAGTGTCCTTTATTATATAAAGTAAACAACTGTTTGTATTCTACAACAGTGGGAAAGACAGCTGCTATAGTATGATGCAGTGTGTGGCAGCTGGGCATCAGATGAGAAAGGTGAGTTTCTAATATAAGTAATTTAGCTTTAGCTTTGCGTCTGATTCCAAAGTAACAGTGTAATGTGAAATGAGGTGTTTAACGAGTAATTATTATAATTAAAACGTAATATTACTGACATGTTTCAACTTACAGTATATACTAACTATTGTGATCATGGCTGAAACACTTTGATATAAAATCAGTTACATATGTTATAGACATCCGTACGGAAGCATGTATTTTGTGTTTTAATGTCCTCCTATTTTAATGTTTTCACAACTCAGTTTTGCTATATTATTTTCATCTTTAGAACCTACCTGTTAGATTTTACTCAATGAATGTATAAAACAAGTAAAAAAAATATTACCTGCAAATTGTTACGCAGTCTCTAGTTCTTGCGTTCCAAATTTCAATCAGCTCCTTACTTTGCTCTTATTTCCTATTAATCCCAGTTTTTTTCTATCTTATGATGACAGATGAGTTAGACAGCTATATGTATCAGACTTTGGGTCATCAAGCTATAGACTTATATGCTGAAGCCATGGACCTGCCTCTTTATAGACGCACTATTGTGGGAACAAGTTTGGATACTGGCAGAGAGTACAGTGAATGTGAAGGAGATGAAGTTGAAGATCTTTACCACCTCTTGAAACTTGTAAAGGTATTGAAGCTGGACTTTTTGTTTTCGCATTGAGAAACAGAGCTCAGTTTAAGTGTGTCAGGTGCATGTTTGTGCTAACCAGGACAACTTTAATTTCTTTATTTTTGCATTGATGCTATGTTGCCATATACAGAAGGAGAACAATGCATTATTTTCTATTTAAGGCATTTTTTGAGATCGGTTTTACTATGTACTGATGTTTACTGTTTGACAGCTGCATGCGAGACTTATGCACAATAAACATCCTCAGGCCAGCTTACCTGCTAACCATGAGTTATATAGTACTGTAGTTGCTTTGCTGCCAAGTTAAAGAAAGGTTTGTTTGCAGGCTTTTTTTTTTTTTTTTTTACCAATCAAAGAAAAGTGCTACACATACTGTGAATAATATACACCTCGGCTTTCTTCTCACACAAACTACATCAAATTTTCAGAGGCTTTTCCTTTCTACGAGAAATTGCCTGACATCATGTAAACAGAAGAAAGTGCGTGATTCCCTGTAGGTGAGTGAAACTGTTCATTCAGTCCTGGCCCTGTTGTGGTAATGCAGAATGAATAGAGACAGGCAGGCTGGCGGTGAAGGATGGTGAGCGAGCCTCAGGGCTTTTTTTTGTTTTTTTTCTTTCCCCAAGAAGCTTTAGACCCTGTGATTGCCAGGTTTTCCTAATTTCCTATTTCCAGGGCACCGTCAACATGACCTCTACTGCTGAAAACAACGTTGTGGAACTCAGGAGAACTTGGAGATAGGCAGCCACAGAATTGTTTACAGAAACTGTGCACTTGCAGCAAAGTCTGATAAACACACATTTCCTCCCTTTATCAGTGAGATGGCGAAATGAGAAGTATGAGTTTCCAGTTTTACTCATTCCTTTCAGCACTTTTCCTGTTTAAAAAAAACAGTTTACTAATTGGGGGTTGATCTTTTCCGTTTTAACCTTACATTCTGCAGATTTCTTCATTTGTTTCTCATACATGTATACCATATACTTATACTGTTATGGTTTTGTAATATAACAAAAGCTAAATTGTAAAGGACAGAATTAGATGTATAAGGGGACAGGGTTTTTTTCTTTATTGAAGTAAAACACTAATTTGTAGTTCTAGTTTTTGCTTATCATTTTTATTTTTATTATTATTGCCATGTTATTATATATTGATATATATATATATATATATTATATATATATATATATATATTATATAGATATTATATATCTATATATATATATATGGCGAATGGCACCAGCAAAGCTCAGCAAGCACACCTATCATGACCTGAGCACTTCCTGCCATTCAGTCAAGATAACTTAAAGATAAAATATCTGAAGCTGATACAACAGTGCCACCTATGGTTTTGTAAAACAGTCTTTAGAGTGTTTACATTAGAGGCAGCTTTTTAGAATACACATACATTAAATATTTATAATTCTCAAGTCCCAAAAGAGTATTTTTTTTGCCTTGTTAAGAAACTATTTAAATATTTGCGGGGCCATGTTCTGGTTTAAACAAAAGCATGCCATTCTGCAAAATCAAGTTATGGAGTTACCCCTGACCACTTGTTAGTACTCAGCTACAGAATGCCTTTAATCTGAGTAATTTCATCAAATAGAATTCTGGAAATCATTATGCTTGTATGCTTATAATTAGGGCTAGGAGTTTGTCATGGAAAATTTGGACATAAATCACGGAGCAGTCACAGTCAGTGCGTTCAAAATCACGGAGAAAATGAAAGGGAGAATAAAGTCACGGATAAAAAAATAAATAAAATACCTGTCTTTAATAAAAGCATATTGCAGCGTTGGTGTGCACAGGTTCAGCAAAGAAGCACGAGACAAGCAAATTAAATTTCAATTTGTTGCTTTTTTATTTGCTCTGTAACAGTAAATACTAACTAATAGTAGCATTTAAACACTGAACTAGGCAGAGAATAAAGACGCAAACAGAGGAAAGGGTAAGAGACGGCAAGTGTAACGCACTGGGGGTGATAAATACATGTGAGGATCACACAAAGAGGGTGTTGGGCTGACAAGAGACATGTACATTAAATTAAGTGCAGCCGTACAACAATTAAACAACAAGTGGAACAATAACTTCAATTAAAAAGAGGAAACAGTTCAATGTATGTCCCGCAGCGAATGCTGGCAGTTAGTATAGTGCACACACATACATACATGCACGCACACATACAGACACGCTGAATTTATGAACTGTTAACATAACTTTCAAGAAGTATTTAATCAAAGAGCTTATTTTGATTCAGATTTTTTTTTCTTTTCCAAAAAAAAAAAAAAAAAAGGACAGGAAGTACAGTGTTGGAGCAAATTCAAAATATGTAATTATTTATTCGAATTAATAAATGATAAATGCATTTTTTTAAATGTGAAATTTAATGTTAAGGAGAAACACTTTTCAATAAAATCACATACAGATTGAACACGATTTACTAACATCCCCACAAGTCACGCACATCAGCAAAAGACACGGAATCCGTGACACCCGCAACCACCGTGACTAAATCCCAGCTGTCCTTATAATATATTTTCTTTAAACTTTTATTAAGATAGGGGATTCTGGTTAAAATGCATAGTACTGGGAGATGGCATTGATCAAAACATATTTTTTTGTAGATAGGCTTTATGGACGGCCTTGTAGGGTAGGTGTATAGTGTATCCCAACCTTAATAATCGATAGCAAACAACATGTAAGTCATGGGATCTTTTTATACACTACAGCAACATATTTAGATCTCATTCGAGCAGTAGCCGTGTTGAGGTCCCAGGCATTATTACACTTCTCACTTGGATAGCAAGTTTTTATGGATGACAAGCACAATTTTGTTTATCCACATCCTTCATTACAATTTGAAGAAACTCGCCTTCTGCAGCTATTGACGCAGAGAATAACACATGAGGTTTAAACATTTTAAAATGCATAGGAACATTTAGAAGGTATTACAGGAATTAATGAGACAACAATATCTCAGGTGTAAATCTGTATCATTACATGAAGTGGTCTAAATTTCTTAGGAAGTTTTATACATGGTTGATGAGTGTATTGTGTTACAAATAGCTGACAATGTTTTTTCTTGGTGTGGAGTTCCTAGACAGGATCTATTAGACTCAGAAACATTTCTCTCAAATGCTAACAGTCCCACAAACATTAGATAAAGAGCCTTGCCTAAAGCCTAAGTAATTTGTTTGTATTTTCTGCTTAATGTACTTTGCTCAGTCTTGTTTAGCAGTGATGGAAATAGATATCTCTGCTTGCCAAGGGCAGAAGAACTCTGGTTGTTTCAAATAAGGAACATTTTACAAACACAGCCACCAAGATAAATTGTAGACCTAGCTTGGAGTTATTTGCATTACATCTTTCAAAAGCAGGTTGAGCGAATATTTTGTTTATACAGACTACTTAAGAATGGGGATACTTTTGTGCTGTAGTTCACTAGCATGTAGCACTGATATTGCCTGATAAAATATTTGATTTCTTTGCATTCAAAGAATGGGATCACATTCTTGTTTAGGGATTTCACAATGGAACATGACCAGCAAGAGACCGAAATAAACTGGACAAGCACTGGTGTTGTTAAGGCTATTATTATCTGAAACCTAACTTTTTTTTATTGAATTGCAGTAACGTAATAATATATTTCATGGTCATAAGAATAGATGTTCAGTAGCAAACAGTCTATCTGGGAATTGATCAGGAACCATTGGATTTAGTCAAGGACATGGATCGCTACTCTGTGGGGTGATTTAGAGTCTCGCAACTTGTTTGGGGGATTGGAGTGGCATTTTGCAATGTAACATTGAATTGTGATGTTGCATATCCCATAAGGTTGCCATTGAGCATTGGGAGAATTAAATAATTATAATAAAGGTAGTCTTTTGTATTCTGCCTTTAATTAATTTGTAAGTATATATCAGGTAATAGTTAATTTTTTAGCTTCACACTTGACAGAAAGACTACCCATGGATAACTAACTACTGTAAATACTGCCAGTGTCTAATAGTGAAAAAGGGGCCTGTTGTAGATATACTGCAGGTGCGTATTTTTTTTTTTTTTTTTTTAAATATCAGTTTCCTCTGCTTTAGGATTACGTTTTTCTTTAACAAAGTAAATTTGCTGCAGTGTTGTATTAATTAGAAAGTGTGTGACCTGGGATATATTGGAACAGCAGGGGTTTATATTTTCAAGATAACAGAATGGAGACTAAACTAATTATATGTTGTGTAGAGTCATTGGGTGGAGAATTTAAATATTAGACAGAAATCATATGACCGACACAGCATAAACTGACTATATTATGCCTTTGGGCACACTGTCATTCATCCAGGAGATGAATAAACTTGGTTCAGACCTGGACAGTCACACTATTATAGCAAGCAAAACAAAAAAGGGACCAAAGCCTTTTAAACACAAATTATTATTATTATTATTTATTATTATTATTATTATTATTATTATTATTATTATTATTATTATTATTATTATTTTTCTAAATCCAGTTGATAGCATTGATTAGCCTCAATCAACGCTATTTTTGTGAGTTAAAAGGAGCCTCAGCTTCTCATTTGGGAGAAGTGATTTTGAGGATGTGCAGCTTGACCAGTTATTATTATATGTATTATTTGAATACATAAGTATCGACTTTGTGGTCAATAGCTATCGCTCCAACAACAGGTTCCTTATAGACTTTAGATAGACTGTAGAAAGTCTACACCCCCTTGAACTTTTTTTCACATTTTGTTGTGTCAGTGCCTCAGAGTTTCATGCATTTAAATGCATGATTTCTTTCCACTTATCTACACACCATACTCCTCACTGTTAAGAGGAAAAAAGTTTTTATTGAGAAAAAAAATTAAAAAATACTTAAATACAAAACTGAAAGATCTTAATTGTATAAGTCTCCACCCCCCTGAGTTAATAATTGGTGGAAGCACCTTTGGCAGCAATTACAGCTGTGAGTCTGTTGGGATAGGTCTCTACCACCTTTGCACACCTAGATTTGTAGCAATATTTGACCATTCTTCTTTACAAAAATGTTCAAGCTCTGTCAAGTTCCTTCAAGTCATGCCACAAATGTTCGATTGGATTTAGGTCAGGGCTCTGACTGGGCCACTCAAGGACATTTACCTTTTTGTTCCTTAGCCACTCCAGTGTATCTTTGGCTGTGTACTTTGGGTCGTTGTCATGCTGAAAGGTGAACTTCCATCCCAGTTTCAGCTTTCTTGCGTAGGCAGCAGGTTTTCCTCAAGGACTTCTCTTTACTTTGCTCCATTCATTTTCCCTTCTATCCTGACAAGTGTCCCAGTCCCTGCCGATGAGAAACATCCCCATAACATGCTGCTGCTACCACCATGCTTCACAGTAGCGATGGTGTTCTTTGGGTGATGCGCTGTTGGGTTTGCGCCAAACATAACGCTTTGCATTTAGGCCAAAAAGTTCCATTTTAGTTTGGTCAGACCACAAAACTTTTTGCCACATGGCTACAGAATCTCCTGAGTGTTTTTTTGCATACTTTAAATGAGATTCAAGGTGGGCTGTCTTGAGTAATGCCTTCCTTCTTGCCACCCTACCATACAGGCCAGATTTGTGGAGTGCCTGGGATATGGTTGTCACATGCACACTTTGACCAGTCTTGACCATAAAGCCTGTAGCTCTTGAAAAGTTGCCATTGGCCTCTTGGTAGCCTCTCTGATCAGTCTCCTTCTTGTTTGGTCATCCTGTTTGGAGGGACGACCTGATCTAGGCAAGGTCTTGGTGGTGCCATACAACTTCAACTTCATAATAATCGTCTTGACCATACTCCAAGGGATATTCAAGGCCTTTGATATGTTTTTATACCTATCCCCTGTGCCTTTCAACAAATTTGTCCTGGAATTCTTTTGAAAGTGCCTTGGTGCTCATGGTTGAGAACCTACAGGAACTGCTGAATTTATCCTGAAATCATGTGAATCACTACAATTTAACAATTTAACACAGGTGGAGGCCACTTAACTTGGTGTGTGATTTTGACGGTGATTGGTTACACCTGAGCTAATTTAGGATTGCTATTACAAGGGGAGTGGACACTTATCCAACCAAGCTATTTCAGTTTTTATTTTTTATTAATTTTCTACAACTTTCTAGAGTACTTTTTTGACTTGGAATTTGTGCGGTAGGATGTGTAGATACTGTATATTCTTTGTGTCTGTCTGGTATAATTCTAGGTAGAACAATAAAGGCCTTGATGCACAAAAAGGGGGTGTATACTTTCTATAGACACTGTAGTGTGTGTTCTTTGTGTCTGTCTGGTATCTAAACGGTAGAACAATAAAGGCCTTGATGCACAAACTATTAACATACTTTAGATAGTTATATATATATATATATATATATATATATATATATATATATATATATATATATTATATATATATATATATATATATATATATATTTATTTATACACTCACCTACAGTACCGTGAAAAAGTGTTTGCCCCCTGTCTGATTTTCTGCATTTTTGCATATTTTTGACACTGTCAGATCTTCAACCAAAATCTAATATTAGATAAAAGGGACCCTGAATGAACAAGTAGCACAAAATTTTGATACTTATTTCATTTATTTATTAAAGAAAGTTGTGCAACACCCATTGCCCCCAAGTGAAAAAGTAATCGCCCCCATGGACTTAATAATTGGTTACGCCACCTTTAGCAGCAACCAAACGCTTCCTGTAGTTATTGGTCAGTCTCACACTGCTTCATGGAGGAATTTTGGCCCACTCCTTCATGCAGAACTGCTTCAACTCAGTGATATTTGTGGGTTTTCGAGCATAAACTGATCATTTCAGGTCGTGCCACAACATCTCTATGGGGTTTAGGTCCGGACTTTGACTAGGTAATTCCAAAACTTTAAATTTCTTGTTCTTCAACCATTCTGATGTAGACGTGCTTGTGTGTTCCGGATCATTGTCTTGCTGCATGACCTAGGTGCACTTCAGCTTCAGCTCACAGATGGATGGCCTGGCATTCTCTGATACAGAGCAGAATTCATGATTCCTTCAGTGATGGCAAGTCGTCCAGGTCCTTATGCAGCAAACCATACCCAAATCATGACACTAACACCACCATGCTTGACTGTTGGTATGAGGTTTGTATTGTAGAATGCAGTGTTTGGTTTTCACCAGACATAACGGGGCCAATGTTGGCCAAAAAGTTCCACTTTTGACTCATCTGTCCATAGAACATTGTTCCAGAACTCCTCAGGGTCATCCAGGTGCTTTTTGGCAAACTTAAGATGAGTATTCATGTTCTTCTTAGTGAGCAGTGGTTTCCGCCTTGTTACTCTGCCATGAATCCCATTTTTGCCCAGTGTCTTTCTGATGGTGGAGTGATGAACACTTACCTTAGCTGCGGCGAGAGAGGCCTGCAGATCCCTGGATGTTGTTTTAGGGTTCTTTGTGACTTCCTGGACGATTTTACGCCTTGCTCTTGGAGAGATTTTGGCAGGACGGCCACTCTTGGGAAGATTCACTGCTGTCCCAAACTTTCTTTGTTTGGACAATATGGCTCTGACTGTGGTTTGGTGGAGCCCCAGAGCCTTAGAAATGGCTTTGTAACCCTTTCCAGACTGATGGGCATCAACAACTTTTTTCCGGAGGTCTTCAGGAATTTCTTTTAATCGTGGCATGATATGCCTCTAGAACTTGTGTGCTGACAACTTCACTCTGATGGTAAGGGCCAAAGTCAGATTTATATTGGGCAGGGCTAGCCCAAATCAGGCCTGATTGTTAACCAAAGTATTCAAACAGCTGACCCTAATTGTCCCTTCAATTGGATTGAGTTAACTAGGGGGGCAATAACTTTTTCACACCTGAAGATTGCATGTTTGATTCCATTGTACACCAAACAAATGAAAGAAGTACCAAACTTTGGTGTCATTTTTTTCTCTCAGACTCCCTCTGTATACTACTACAACTCACAAAAAGATCTGACCAAATATAATGTGAAAAATGTGCAAGAATGCAGAAAATCAGACGGGGCAAATACTTACGGTACTGTATATATCATCAAAGGTTTATATACCCTCTGTTTGCAGCAGTGTTATTTACCAGTGTATTAAGTGTTATAAATATTGTTTGATACACTGTACTTTCATGGCAATGATACCATTTGTGAGTGTGGTGAACACTTATTTGTCTTAACAAGTGGTAGTTAAAAATCTGCTGACTTGACTGAGTTGGGGCACAGGGTACCAATATTTATGACTCTATGAAAGTCAGTGGAGTTAATTCATAAATATTGGTATGGTAATAAATCGCTACCGAGTAGTAAAAAGAGACCCAGGTAGCATCAGGTAATTTAAATTTAGTTTTTGGGTACCTGTGCTGATGTTTAAATGAAAACTGTATGTAAAATAAAATGTTTTCTAAATATCTCTCTCTCTTGGTAAATAAAATACACAGTGTACGGTATAATGTGTGTGTATGGGGTGAATTAGATAGTAGGATCGGGATTGATCCTTCTTCTAATAAATCTTTCCTGAATTATATGCCTGTTTTAATGTTGTATTGACATTTCGTAATTTCACTATAGTAAGTGATTAGTGTGAACTTAGAAAAAAAAAAAAAACACACACACACACACACAATTGTACAGCTCTAACGGATAGTTATAACAGAAATTATCTTTGTATGTAATTCTAATCTTAAAAGTATTTTTAAGGGTCGAAATGTTTGTGTAAGGTTTTAGATCTTTATATTTCAAATGGGTAAATCTATTTTTGTGCATGACTTTTAATGGTTTAATTAAACGAAATGAACAATTAGTAGCAGAGGTTAATGACCTTGCATGGATCATAAGTACTTTCATCGACACAGCACAGGGTTTAAAAGGTCTGGTTTTATGAACAATATATTTCCATGAATGCCTTTCCTGTCTAAGGGAGGGCAAATGCAGCAAATTGTAAAAGACAGAGGACCTTTGCTTTTGTTTAGTCTGCTCTTTGGGGTTTAATGTCTCGCTTGTATTCCCACGATTGACTTGCAGTGGATTTGTCATTGTATGATGTACACACCGACTGACGTTTTCTAGGGGAATAGCTTAAATTTACAAATCCCTTCATAGTACTTTCAGAATGCCCATTACTTGAAATAATAAAGTAAAAGATCACTACACTAGTCATATAGCAGCTATAACTAGAGGATCGTGTACCTCGCTAGTATAAAAAATAAAAAATAAAAAAAACTTGACTTTGACTCGGATATATCCACTCGGAATACTGTTATTGCCGTCCTGTAGTTATTACTTAAGTTAAAATAAATAAATAAATAACACCATAAATAATCCAACTAAACTTTGTTTTATACAGATACATTTTTGTAGACTAGGTTAAAGTAATTATTATGTTCACTGTAGATGATAAACAGTATTTAACCTCTGTAATGCTACTAGTTATTTTATGGAAATATGTGTATTGTTTTGAACACCTGAAGCAAAGAGCATTATTACAGAATATAACTTGTGATATATTATTTTTAAATTTTACCAAACTATCATGAATGGTTGTATACATGTAAACTATTGATGATTTATGGTGTTCTAAATACTTTATTCCTTACCGTTTTCCTGATTTGTATATGTATGTGGAACAATTATTACTCTTGCACTTTTCCTGAAGGATATATATTATATCTAATATATATATATCATATATATATATATATATATATATATATATATATATATATATATATATAACAATTTAGAGGCACAAGTATCAGAATACTTAAAAGAAAGTCATATACACTGTTCTCCCAGGTCAAGGTCTTAGGGCAATAATATTAATGGGAACAAAAATATCAAGGCATCCAAAAATAACTGATTCCCAGACTTTGGTTAATAAAATGACTTTTGTAAATGGTATAAATGCTGTAATGCCTATCTAGAGTCAAGTGACAATTGAACCTATTTTTTGTCAAAGCTATGCTGGAATGCTGCTTGACTTGATGGCTGCCTTTCCAGTAAGTATTTAAATCTCGGACCTGAGACATAAGCAATTACCTGCACAGTCTCATGGCACACTTAAGTGCCTTGTGTTTTGCACTTTCCGTAAAGTAATGGGGAATTATGTGTTATCCAGTCTGGCAGAGGCAGACCTTGCCAACTGGTGCTTTAACATGAAATGATCAGACCTATTTGAAGACTATTGTAAATGTTACTTCCTTTAAGAATTAGCCACAATGAAGTTTTGTACGACAGTTAAGTTGTGCATTTAGAATGGAAAATCCCAAAGGGGAAGTTATTCTCAATGTGAAACCACATCTCCACAATTGTGTTTTTGTTCCAATATAATCTCTTACTTTTCAAAGTCGTATTTGGAACTGCCTGATCATATGACTTGACCTGCGATCAAGTCACGTGCCACTTTTATCAGATGTGATGCGGCGTGAACGTGACGCAGTTCAGAACCTACAAATGTCTAACAAAGCAGCACCTAGGAAGTATGAGAGCGACGCTGAACAGCAGAAACACAACAAGTACAGCGTCATCGCGAGGAAGATATGTTAAACAAAACACCAACGCTGACACACTATTTTAATACAATATCAACAAATGTATGTGAAGGTACCAGTACTTGGGAAAATACATTGGAGAGAAATCAACAGGTAAACGACCTAGGTTTATGTGGATTACAGTGGGGCAATCTCCATGGAAAAATAAAAAGAAGTGTCACCTTTTTCACACTCTATTTTGGTAGTAGTTTTGGGGTTGTGGGTGTTTCTATGTAGTTTTCTTTTAGACTGAGAAATTCTCGTTCCAAATGCAAATTAACAAATTCATATTAAAATAGTTCCAATTTGGCCTTGTGTGACTTACTGATATCGTACAGCTTTCTTAAAACATGTTTCCATTAAGTTTTTAGGTTTTCTTAAAACACAGGCTGTCTCATTTGGTCCCCAAGAAAACAAACTAAAACAATACGTTGTTCCTGTGTGTGCAGCTCTGCTGATTCTGCGGACACCAATAGCAATTAAAAAAAAAACAACATTCCATAAGAAAGCGCTGGTACCATCCATGTATTATTTGCTAAACATTTTTTGGCTGCATATGTATTTATTATAAACCTGTTATACATGTACATGTTTGTAAGAGATAAAGACAACACATTTCCAGATAACTGGCTATTACGACAAAAGAGTCTGCAGTTTGCATTTCCCCATTCAGTAGCTAACGCTGTGGCCAATGCTCATTTTCAAAACTGGCGCTAATGCAAACATCGAATCAGGTAAAATATGGATCAGCTCAGACTGAATAATTTGATATTAATGTTAATTGAGTGTGATGGTAGCAAAAGAGAAATGGGAAACAAATGAATATGCAAAGAGGGGCCTCCAAAACAGTAACAGCCCCTGGGCACCATTAAACTTAATCTGGCCCTGGTGATAGGTGATACCTTCCTTGGGTTTTCTTGATCATTAATCATGAGAATCTTAGTTGACAGATGTGTGAATTGAAATAATGATCACCGTGGTATATGTCTAATCAGCAGTTGAAACAGTATCAGGTAGTGATTAATAGTTGAAACAGTATCAGGTAGTGATTAATATTTGTAACTAAGGCAGTGACAGGTATACATGATCATTTTTTCTTGCAACAATTTGTAAATCGATCCTTATGATAGATTCTGTATTCAATGTCTATATATATATATATAAAAAAATAAGCATTTTTTACATCTGTAGGTAACATATATATATATTATATCTATATAATATATATATATATATATATCTATATAGATATATATATGTATGTTAATTCTTATGTATTATTTTTTTTACGTAATAAAGTCTTGTTTTTTATACCCATAATGATTTACTGTGTAGTGTGATGTAAAATCTCTCCAGGACACATTCCGTACTTTATGTAAAAAAAAAGAAATGTTGTCATTTTACAACGTGGACATTATTGTGAGGAAGATGTCCTGCACCGCTGTATATATCACTTTTGGTCGTCTCCAAACAAAGTCGTAACACAAAATTCCGGGTTAAAAGACTAGCACATAATACAAGGCACCAATTTCTGATCAGTACTTTTTATCTGCAATTTTGGTTCACCGCATGGAATGCAATGTGCTTAAAAACAAAAATCATGAAACCTCAAGCCACTACAGGGGATATTGGAGGACAGTGTGATAAACCGTGTTAGCAAGTTAGGTCTCGGTCTTCCAGGTGAAAGAGGTCTTTAAAGCCAGTACAGTGAAGGGCACATGGCCATACAGCACCTGTGTTACTATGTGCTCCGCAATCTGCTTTGGAGTTAGTTGCTGAAACAACATAAGGATGTCTGTTCAATTGATGGAAACAGCAGCAGATCTAAATTCTGCCCATTTAAATCATTAAATTGCCCCTGCTTATATTTTTGCATACACTAAGGAGATCCACGTGTACTGTTTGGGATGGTTTCATATACATTTTCTCAAACCATAAGCTAATGTGATTTGAAGAACAACAACACAAAACAATGTGAACCCATAGAGATTTTAGAGCTTAAAGTAGGGCTGTCCAGTGATGGCTCTTGAGTCATCTACAGCTCCTTGAGCTCAACAATATAGAAAACACCCACAGAAGAAGGATGGTTGTTCTTCAAAAATGTAGTACTAGAGGCGCAAAACAATTATATCCCTAAAGTAGACAAATCTAAATGTAAAACTAAATTTCCAAAATGGTTTAATAGATCAATTTAAAAAAATATTCAGCGAAAAAAGGCACTTTACAGAGCATTAAAAAAGAACCAAAAAGAAAGTACGCAGAAAGAGTACACAGAACTGCAAACGCAAGTCAAAAAGGAAGTTAGAAAGGCCAAGAGAGAAATAGAAATGAACATTGCTAAGGGAGCTAAAACCAATTCCAAAATGTTTTTCCAATATTACAACAGCAAGTGAACATTCAAAGAGGAGATTAAATGTTTAAGAGATACAAATGGCAAAATCGTAGAAATGATTACTTTTCACAAGTTTTTACAAAGGAAGATACTGACAACATGCCCCACATGTCATCCAGTTCCTATCCAGTTTTAAATAACTTTAGCATAACTGAGGCAGAAGTGTTAAAGGGACTAGGAGCTCTTAAAATAAACAAATCCCCTGGGCCGGATGAGATCCTCCCAGTAGTACTCAAAGAAATGAAAGAAGTAATTTACAAACCGCTAACCAAGATCATGCAGCAGTCTCTTGACACAGGGGTGGTACCAACAGACTGGAAAATTGCAAACGTAATACCGATCCACAAAAAGGGAAACAAAACTGAACCAGGTAACTACAGACCAGTAAGCCTGACTTCTATTATATGACTAACAACCAAATGAGCAAAATGGGCCGAATGGCCTCCTCTCGTTTGTAAACTTTGTTATGTTCTTATGTTCTTAATATGGTTTCTTTCATTTTGAGGTAAAGTATCCCGTTCAAGGCTATTGTAGGTTTTGAAAAGACTGGAGGGCAATTCCCAGGTCATCCTTAAGGCTCTTTTAGCCAAAAAGGTTAGACAGCTGTGGCTTCGTGGATAGCAATATGCATATGCCCACCACTTTTTTTTTTTATTATTATTATTTATTTAATTACAGTAATACACAGACTCATTAAACAAATATGATCAGTCGACTAATCTGCATTATATTGGAGTTCTTGACAGGAAAACAGTTTAAAAATATCCATTATTGGTATACAAAGAAATAAGATTCTTTGGCATCCTTTACTAGAATAAGTTCAGTCCTACTTCTCTGTAACAAAGTGTGTCTTGGTACATGAGATGTCTTGTGTGTGTCTCATTTTGCTGTTTTCCCCCCCTGTCCCCAATGAAGCCTAGGGCTGCTGTTTCTCTTGGTAGCTGATAATTTTTTTTTTTATCTGATTAGCTGACACATTTAGTAGAAATCAGCCTTAGCCCTTAGGCAGGGCATGGATTTAATTTAAAAAGTATCAAGGTTTACATTGTGTGCTTTTTAATCATCATGTTTATCAGGCAGAGAAAAATTACAGGAAGGACCATAGGGAGAGGGTTATCTTAAGGACCAGTAGCTTGGGAAATTGCTACAAGGTAATTTACTGGCAACTTTTACATTCATTAATGTTGCATTTCCCACTTATAATTACAGCCCATGTAATATACTAATTAAGCGGTATAATTTGCTGTAAAACGTTTATTGTTGAAGTGTGGAGCTATTCATTGGCTCTGTGATTAGTATATCTTATGATTTGCTAATTCAAATTTTAACTAAGAAATTATTTTTTGATTGCAACTTGTACTCATGTAGAATATATAGTGTGTGTGTGTGTGTGTGTGTGTGTGTGTGTGTGTGTGTGTGTGTATATATATATATATATATATATATATATATATATATATATATATATATTATATATATGCAAGGCCAAAAAAAAACTGTTAGACAGCGTGTTTTTTTTGGCTGCTGCCTGACGGACAATCCGATTTTTCAGGCTTTAAGACGAAACGTTTGCGCTTTATATCAAACAGCGGTTTCTCAATCGAAAACGACTCCGCTCACAGATCATCCCGGTAAAACACGTTTAGAAGGATCGTTGTTTTTCATTGGTAATGCTTGAGTGATTTCCGGGGTGACGTGGATGTACATGGTACTCTGCAGATTCACGTGTTGTTATCTTGTTGTTAGCTTTATTAAATCGGTAACGTTATTTTCCCAACCCAGGAAAAAAAAAAAAAAAAAAAAAAACAAATACGATATTTATTATAATTGACTCAGATTTAGCACGTAGCATGTTGATATCGCTTTTTTTTTTAATTTCCTTAATGTGATTAATAAAATGTACCGGTAATTTTATTTTAAATGTATGGTGCTTGCTTGTAATTTACAGTACCGAGTGCAGCAACACTCAGGTCCAAATCGTCAGCCGAGGGTAGACACTATTTACATCATCGCTATAAGTCTTCATGTACGAATAAAATACTTATTTAACAAAAAAAAAAAAAAAAAAAAAAAATCAAACTGCTGTACGCCTTAACCTTACTCATTTAGTTGTCATTTGGCATTGTCCGTTGTCAGAGTATTGCTATTGATGCTGGCTCGTACAGCATTTAACAAAGGGTATAAAAAAGTTTGGATCAGAATCCAATATCATAACTTACAAAAAAGTAATATACTGCAAGTATACATGTGCCAAATGTCTAGTTTTAGTATACAATTGGTACCATTATACTATTCTATTTTGACAATTATACTTGCAGTATACAACTTTGTATATTCTTTTTGTAAATAATGCAATGTAGTTCTCAAATATTGGACATCTTCTCTTTTGCATACCTGCATTGTCTCTTGCTAGATATGCATCTCCAGATTCTGACAAATACCGTATTACTTCAATTTGGCAACGCCCTCGTATTAAAAACGCCCTCGTATTGACGCCGCAGTCAAAAAAGCCGCTGGACTTTTCCAGACCATCTGACTGGCCTGACTGGAAGCAACGCTTTTCTAGGTACAGGAGAGCCACAAAGCTCGCTGCCGAGTCAGGAGACGTGCAGGTCAGTTCGCTAATATATGCTATGGGAGTAGACACCGAGCATATTTACAAGTCGTTTGTATTTGAAAACAACGGGGATGAGAATAAATATGATGTTGTACTGCAGAAATATGATGAGCACCTCATACCGAAGCGTAATATTATATACGAGAGAGCGAGGTTCCATCAAAGAACACAAAACTCTGGAGAATCTGTAGCTGTATCTGTATCTACAGCTGAATGAGCTCGCTGAAAACTGTGACTTCAGAGCACAGAAAGAGGAGCAAATAAGAGACAGGCTAGTGATTGGCATTACAGACAAGGAGCTGTCACAAAAGTTACAGATGAAAAGCGACCTTACCCTCCGTGTAGCAACAGAAATGGGAAGACATTCTGAGCTTGTTAAAAAGCAGAATACTAAAACGGACATTGAGCGAGTGGAAGATCTGAAGGCATTCATGCGTAAAGAAAAATTGCACAAGCCGAGAAACATGCGTCATTACAATACTCACCATGCAAAACCAACGGGAGAAAATAAAAACTGTGGGAGATGTGGTCGCAAGCATGCAGGCACAGACATTTGCCCAGCGAAAGACAAGAAATGCAATAAATGTCACAAACACGGACACTTTGCAACAGTCTGCCATACTAAATTAGTGTATGAGGTTACTACGCACACAAAAGATGCAGACTCACTGTTTCTGGGCTCAGTTACAGACAACAATCAGAACGTAGACACAGTTATCAATGATGATGAGCCTCCGTGGCACACTACTCTGAACATTGCTGGAACACCTGTGATCTTCAAGATAGATTCAGGAGCAGATACATCAATTATAACTGAAGTCACTTACAATAAGCTAACTGAAAAGCCACAGTTAAAGAATTTGAAGATTGCTTTGCATAGCCCAGGAGGAGCCGAGACCACTAGAGGGCAGGTTATTGCAAAAACGAAGATAAAATGTCAAAGCAAATGGCAAGATTACTTTCTCAGAGTCGTAGTTGCAAAATCTAAAGGAGATAACCTACTCAGCAGAGCTGTTGGGGTAAAATTGGGGCTGATACATTGCATTGAAGAAGTTGGTGTTTATGGTGACATGGGAATACTAGAAGGTGAACCAGTCAAAATTGTGCTGAAAGAAAATGCACAACCCTACAGCATCACTACACCTCACAGGATCCCAAGTCCCTTACTGCCAAAGGTTGAAGCAGTGCTGAGAAGAATGGAATTGAAGGGGATCATAGAAAAAGTGACTGAACCAACTGAATGGTGCGTGCCTATGGTACCCATAGTAATGAAAAATGGAAAGATAAGAATTTGTGTGGACCTGAAAAAACTGAATGCAAATGTTAAGAGAAAAAATACATTTTGCAAACGCTGGATGATATATTGCCAAAGATAGCAGAAAGTACTGTATTTTCATGTTTAGATGCAGCAAGTGGATTTTGGCACTGGAAGGAGAGAGTGCAAAACTAACCACTTTCATCACACCACTAGGCAGATACTGCTTTAGAAGGCTATCATTTGGCATCACCTCAGCACCTGAGATATTTCAACGCAAAATGTCTGAGCTGCTACATGACCAGGAAGGCACAGTCGTCTACATGGATGACATCCTTGTGTTTGGAAGCACAACACAAGAGCGTGACATGAGACTGCATAAAGCCATGGAGACCATTCGCGCTTCAGGGCTGAAACTCAACAAAGAAAAGTGTAAACTGCGCCAACCTAAGCTAGCGTTTCTGGGACAAATAATCAGCAAAGAAGGCATAACACTGAGTCCAGAGAGGGTTGCAGCCATTACAAGTTTATAGCCACCACGAAATGTGACAGAACTACGGAGACTTCTAGGAATGATAAACTACATAGACCGATACTTTCCAAACCTCTCCAATGTCTTGCACCCTTTAAATGAGCTGCTCAGGTCCAATACTGCATGGTTATGGGGTCCACCTCAAGACAAAGCTTTCAACAGAGTTAAAACCATGATATCTTCTGCACCTGTTATGGAGTTCTTTAATCCAAACAAACCAATAGTAGTAAGTGCTGATGCCAGTAGCTATAGTATAGGTGGCATCCTTCTCCAGCAACATGGTAAGGAACTGAAACCAGT
The DNA here is from genome assembly GCF_017654505.1 of Polyodon spathula. NCBI lineage: Eukaryota > Metazoa > Chordata > Actinopteri > Acipenseriformes > Polyodontidae > Polyodon > Polyodon spathula. The sequence goes on from NC_054550.1 coordinate 27,014,615, forward strand.
AGCTTTCTGTTCCCGTACCCTTACTGATGCAGAGAAGCAATACGCACAAATAGAGAAGGAGTGCCTGGCTAGTGTGTGGGCTTCAGAACGATTCTACCAGTATCTATGTGGACTGGTGACCTATAGACTTATAATAGATCACAAGCCATTGGTGACACTAATAAACAGCAAGGATCTGGACAGAGCACCAATTCCGATGTCAGCGCTTACTGATCAGAATGATGAAGTTCAATCCAGCTGCTGAATATGTGCCAGGGAAGAACTTGCTCATAGCAAATGCGCTATCGAGACACCCAAGGAAAAACACAGAACTGGCAGAACTAGAAGCAGAAATACAAGCGTATGTCAACGCCATCGAAGAACATCGACCAGTGAGAAAATCTGTGCAAAAAACAGATCAAACAGGAAACACTGGGTGACAGTAAACTACATTGTGTGCTGAACTACACGCTAAATGGATGGCCTGAGTACTTTAGAGATGTAGCCAAACTAGCAAAAGCATATTTTGCAGAAAGAGGACAACTGAGTGAACTGAATGGATTTCTAAAACGAGGTAGTCAAATTGTTATTCCCTGCAGCATGAGAGCAGACATGATAGAAAAGATACACCAAGGTCACCAAGGCCTAACCAAATGCAGAGAACGATACAAACAGTCTGTTTGGTGGCCAGGGATTGCAAATGATGTAAAAGAATATGTCCTGTCATGTAAATACTGCAATGAAAACAAGCCTAGCCAGCGCAAAGAACATCTCATCACAACCCAGCTGCCCGAGCTTCCATGGCAGAAGTTAGCTGCAGTCTTATGTGAATACAAAGGGAGAAACTTCCTTATTGTTACTGACTACTTTTCATGATGGTTAGAGATATTACACTTACTGAAAACTAACAGTGAAATAGTGATTGCAAAGCTGAAGAGCGTATTTGCAAGATTTGGAATACCTGAGAAGATAGTAACTGATAATGGTCCGCAGTTCACTGCTTGGCAATTCAAGCAGTTTGCAACGCAGTATGACTTTGAGCATGTGACTTCTAGTCCATATTTTCCACAATCCAACGGCATGGCCGAACGAGCAGTCAAAACCGCAAAAGAGATACTGAAGCAAGCTGACCCTTACCTTGCGTTACTGAGCGATCGTTCAACACCCACAGAGCCAACGCAGGAAAACCCAGCAAGACTGATGATGGGAAGAAGAATTCGCAGTGTAGTTCCAACATTGAAGCAAAATTTAACCCAAAAATGGCCTGATCTAAATGTAGTAAGACAGAATGACGCAAAAGCAAAGCAGAGTTACAAAAAATACTACAATGGAAAACATTCCACAAGACCACTTCCACAGCTGAGTATCGGGGATAGAGTTCGAGTGAAGACTGATGGTGAAAAAGAATGGAACACAACTGGAATTGTTCAAGGCAGATGTGCAACACCGCGCTCATACATTGTCCAGACAGAGCGGGAGACACCCAGAGAAGGAACAGGAGACACATTCAACTTGTGAATAATGAGAGAAAACATTCACCAACAATCGAAGAACAACATGCAATACCAGAAGAGATACAAAATAACAGTAGCCAATCGCCACCGAGAGCTGAAACAGCACAGGAAAGCAACAGCCATAAAGACACTGTAGATCCACAAAGACCAATTCCAGAAGGATTCATAATCACCAGATCTGGACATATTGTTAAGCCAGTCCAACGTTTGGATATCTAGATTGGGAAAGGATCTAGTGGGCAGAATAATGCCTGTCCTTCCCAAAAGGGTTTATGGCAGTCTACCCATTGCCCTTAGTTAGCCAGTTAATAATTTTATTTAAGAGGGGAGATGTGATAGTTTGCCATTGTTCATATCGTAGCAGTTAATAGTTATGCTGTTTGTATACGCATGCGCCCTGAACAAAAAGTATAACGAAAGTAAAATAAAGAACACGTGTGCTTAATACCACTGTCTCGCTCTGCCTTTTGTTATGACCACAACGCTACACATGTTGTAGTTTTTACAGAAATCAAGCTGATTAGGTAATTTTTGGTGAAGAAAAACATCTATGTCACACTCTTGGATTTAACTGCCACACCAGCATTGTCTCCGCCCCTTAACAACAAACACACACTCCTGATTCGCTGGTATAGTACTCTCTGACCTTCCAACTCCCACCTAATTGGCTCTGTTTAACTGTCAATAAATGCACTGTATTCACGCCCCAAAAACACACGAGTACAGTGCTGCAGATCGGAGCCTCACGGTGTCGCTTCTAAAATGCCTTAAATCGTGTAATAAAACGGTACTTTTAGAAAACCAGGAGCAACTTCTGCTCTGGATCAAAAAGCTGTAATGCTCTGCGGCTGCCCGTCTATGTGGATAACTATCAAAAAACTAACTAAAACACAAGTCTGGGAAAAACAAATGGAAGTCTGGAAAAAGTACAAGTCCATGGGAAAAACTTGACATGGACAACCAAATGTTCTGGAAAAAAGTACCATTAACCCTGATATATATATATATATATTGAGTATAGTATATATTATATACAAATCATAGTCCATAGGTCAATTATGGGCAACTTGACATTTTTTTTTGGACATATATAATATATATATATATATATATATATATATATATATATATATAATATAGCAAGTATATGTATCATTACAATCAAAGTCCTTTTAAAATATTTAAAAATTTATAATTGATTTTATACATTTGGAAAAAATGAAATACAAATACGTACGAAACTAGTATAATCCTTACTACAAATTTTGATGGAAACTTAGATGTTTATCAGTGCTTTGATCATATTAGTGAAACCAGTCAAATACTGTATGAAAAACGGTGGCAAGAACAAACATAGTAATAGTAATAATGAAAAAAGCAGCGTTACCAATGCAATTCTCAGTTAAAAGATAAAATATGGTTATGTGTTCGGAATAATTTATTGCAAAGTCAGTTATAACAGGTTTACTTCAAAATGCACCCCAGGTAAATGAAGCCCAAGGCTAAGATTTTGTAAAAAATAAAGGTAATTTTAATTAATTGGAATAACTTGATGAGTCAACTGTGTTAATGCAGCTTTTTATTGACGTGCTGTCTGTTATCTGACCAAAAGCATCCAAATTGGTTTTATCCTGAGTTAAGTACATGGAAAACATGTCAAATACATTCCAGGAGATAGTATATGGGTAAGTGGCTATACACATATAAACTGTCTGTGGACTCAGAAAGGCATTAAACAGTCTGAAAAGTACCTGGATACAATTTCCCTATCACAAACACACAGGGTATTTAGCAAATATTGCTGAGAACAGTGTCTTTAAAGAAATCTTTTTTTTTTTTTTTCTTTTTTTATAAAACAAACTGCATTTACTATAGTAGAAATAATTTTCGCTTTAGAAGGCAAATTTCACTGTTACACCTAATGTTTCTTTGATCGTATTGTTTGTGAAATGCAATGAATTATGCACAATTCTTCATTTCAAAGTAAGAATTACTGACCCCTATGACAAACTGGCTGAGTGGATGCAGGTGCAGGAGTGATGCAGCACGGTAATTAACAGACAGAGAGGTTTTATCCAGTTTGGGGAAAAGTGCTGTTTATTTTTTTTATATCCAGGTCTGGTGACCAACAACAAAAATAATAAACAATAATGGGTCTACAGACCCAAACAATAACAATAACCCAACACGTATCCACCCCACAATTGTACATACGCTGTCACCAGTCCTGGATGAGTGCAGTAGTGCTCGTGGTTAATGATAGAGGTTATTTGTGACAGTCATGCAGTGCTGTTCTCGCTTTAGTGCTGGCCCTCAGTGAAAGCTCCGGAATCTTGTTAGCCGTCTAGTGTGGTGTAACAAACAAGACGATTACACACAGACAAACAAACGAAAAACACTCACGATACTGCTTTCTCTGCTGAACGGAGTCTGTCACAATCCTTCTCAGTTTTTAATTACAAACCAAATGCGAAGGAACAGATTACGATTCTCCATCCCCTTTTTATGCTGTCACATATGACCCCTTGGTAAACGAGTGCAACCACCTCTCCAATCTGCGGCTGCCATGTTGTTTCATGTCATTATTGCAACTGAGTCTCACCCCCTTCTTGGCTGGCCGACTTCCCTTGAATCCTGGGAATGAACTGTCAGGCCAGCCCGTCTAAGGAACTCTGTTCTCGCTGCTTAGCACCCTCACAGGTCAGGAGGGAGATTTACAACCAAGAATCATTGTATTTCTGTCACAACCCCTTATTAAACTAGATATGCAATACACTGAGGGTTAGTTAGTCTCAAGAGATTTGCACCTCTTTGTTTTTCATTTCTGGAAACGGTGGTGTTAGGTACTTGTTTGATCACATTTAAAATAAAAAATAATTAAAAGAAAAAGCAATAAAAGTAAGTTGCTTGCCTTTTATGATATTTGCAATAATTATGAGTGAAAAGTAAAATATTAAAGAGCCTTAGCTACACAGAGGTGTGTGTCTTTGGGTTCACAACAATAGGATACAAACCTCGCTCGATACGTGGGTTGTGATATGATACGTATCACCATACAATTAAGAAAATGTCAAATATTGTTTGTCTTTGTTATGTACATTTTATTAGCTTTTTTTTTAAGTAGTAATGTAGTAAGTCCCAATAAAATGTCATTTGATGAAATATTTCAGCTAGCTTAATAATACTTTAATATATGCCCATTTGAAACATTTCCATTTTATACATCAGTATAAGCCAGTAATGAGATTAGCATTACAGTTCTTATCAATCAAATAACGCAATGTTACCATTATTAACTTTCATTATTAGTAAACATATTATGAACAGGACACATAAATGCAAATAATTGTTTACATTTGACAAGAAGGATTCAATATGCTCATTCTAAATCTAAACCAAGTGTTATACACCCTTAAAATGAAAACATTTACCAGAAAAAAAAAAAAAAAAACTTTCAATGTTACCAAGAAAGGAGTAAAACATATACCGTTTACAGCTCCAGTGAACGATCACATTAATTACAAAAAAAAAAAAATGTTTAGCTTCTGTGTACTCTCTTTTATCAAGACCCTGTTGATGGTCTGGTTTGTTTACATTGTTCAGTGTTATCTTTAGGGACATCACATAAGGCCTTTTAAATTATAAGACAGGCATTCTTCACTTATGGTTCATCTAAACGTGTTTGGTATTCAGACATTTTTTTTAATATACTGTATAAGCTTACTGTATCACCTGCTTTACTGGACACTTTCTAATGGCACACTGGTGTTTCTGTTCGAGTAGCATATTTGCAGTCTGCATTAATGTCTTGGCATCTTCTTAATTGGTTGCATTTCCAGTACATCTCCTTTCTTTGCAGCATATTTTACAAATCGCATATGATACATTAATCTTGCTTCCATGTTTTATTTTGATAAACAGTTCAGTGGTTGCTCATTTATTCAGTTATACACCAGTTGTTAAGGACTTTGAAGTCCTGAAAGGTGATAAATACATATATGCACACAAGTTTCAAGCCATCTGGATTTTGAGTTTGGAAAAAAAACATATTTTGATGAAAGCGTTTCCACTACATAATGGTGATTTTTATGAATGATAATATTTTTTTTTTTTTTTTGCATCTTCACTGACTGGACATCAGTTGACTGCTTGTATTATTGAGTGGATCTCAGTGCTGGTGCCTGTACAGGGACTGTTGTGTAAATAGGCTGTCCTAGACATAGACGCTTATTACAGCATACAAAATATGCATATCCCACTTGCAAGGCAGTTTCACCGTTTTGACAATATAGGTGTTGGGGGGCAAACTTGTGATCATGGATGAGAGGACGATCTGAAATAGAACAACCCTTCTGTAATACATCCCATGTAGCTCTATCCAGACATTTCATTTGTTTGTAATCTTCATTGTATTTCAGTGACACTGCATGTTTAGTCATTGATCATTTATGGTAATGGTTTTAAATCTAATTTAGTTGAGTTACACACAGCCACTTAAGGGCTTACAATCACAGTTTATAATAACACCACTGTGGTGAGAGTAACAGCTGGCAAAGTGCATGTTAAATGTTTTAATTGTTTCATCAGACAGTCTCACTAGCTCTCTGTGAACTGTGTAAACTTCTTCGTGGATAAGTGGCATTTTCTAAATATTACTCATGTTGTTTCTGTTTCTGTTTATTTCAGGAGAAGGAAGAAGTTGAATGAGCCTCTGTGGGGGCCATTCTTTCAGATTACCAGAGGATCAGAGTAGAAAATGTGTAAGCAGAATACCGGTTGACATTGTATTTTCAATTTTTCAATGTAGAGTAGAAGTATGTTGGAGGGATTTGCTTCATCCAAAGACAGTACTTCAGGATCAGTTGCTCACAAAGGTATAAAACTGGTGTTATGATAAAAAAAAAAAAAAAAACACATTAAACATGTATGCTATATATTTGTGTGTTACTTCACTTTTTCAAATCTTTGACATTTAAATGCATATGAAGTACCATATTCACATTTGTAAAGAATGCCTGATTTGCTAACCACTTGTATCAGTGAGACCTTTCTGATCTTTTCAATTGCAAACCACCACTGTGTGAGAAGAAAGTTTAACGCTATGTTCTTTATGATAAGTCTAACTTGGGTATACCATGCCAAAAAACTACTGTATGGTAAACCTGATGGATTTATCTGTGGTTATCATTTTATTATTTAAGTAATTTGCAATAAGCAGAGCACATAAACAATACATCTATATATCAATCTATTAAATAAATAAATAAATAAATAATAATAATAAAGGGAAGTTTTCTGTTTTACAAAAAATTGTACTTAAACCTTCTGGGTGATGTCCAATTTGAAGCCCTGCTTATATTATTTTTCACAGGTGCAAGCGACTTAATCTTCAGCCTTTAGCTTACCTTTGGCGTCGAAATCAGAAGGATTTGCTCCGAGAAATGATATCGTCTAACATCCAAACTATGATCATCAAAGTTGCAGCTTTTGGTAGGTATCCAGGATGCATGAGAGCAGCCCATTTACAGTGACATAATCTCAGCCCTTTTGTTAATGTACAGTCTGCAAATGAGCAGCTGTCAAAGTGCAGAGAGAAGAAAGCACAAATCATCAATCACTGTTTTGTAAAACTGTTAAGACTTCTGCCAGAGGCTAAGGCAGTTGAGTAGAGAACAATAGGAAGAGATAAGCGAGAATCAAGCCGTTAGAAAATGACCGCAGATAATTACATTTATACCACATTAATGAAACCTGTCAATAATCTCATACCTCTTATTGTGTTGTGTAAAAAGGAGGAACGATGCATTTTTGTCTCTTGCATTCCTTTAAATACATGAGGCGTGCAGCAAAGATTACAATCTAGTGCACGTCATTTAGGACATTTAAACATCTTAAAAAGAAAAAAAAAGTTGATTGTATTGTAACCAGCTCCTAGTTGTTGTGATATTTAGGAGAGATTGCAGTTATTTTACTGAAGCAGTGCTAAAGAGCAATGCACAGTTCTGTTGTATTCATATCACTGCAGGTTTGACTAAATGTCAGTGGGGTTGGATGCCTCTGTCCCTAACAATGGGAAGGTTTTGTTGGAAGGTTAAGTGATTGTCTTTTGCACAATGAGCCCCTTCATTGTACAAATGTGATCGTATTTCCCAGTCAGATTAAGGCCATTTCACAGTTAGTCACGTAGAATGAATGGTTGCCAGTTAGCTGCAGAAGCAGAGGCACCAAAAATACTACATAATTTATTGTACTAACTAAAGATTATTTTTTGCTGCAGGGTAGTTTTCTTTACATCACAAATTTGGATGCAGCACCACTTATTCGATGTGCTAAGTCTGTCCTTTAGCTACCTGTACATGTAGTTACACTATAGTTACACTTCAGCATGGTATGTAGGAGAACCTCGTTTAGTTAATTTGCTGAGCCATTATATTATATATATATATATATATATATATATATCAGATATATATATATATATATATATATATATATATATATATATATATATATATATATATATATTATATGCTCCAAAATTCAAAGGGCAATAACGAGGTCCTCGCCAACCCAACAGCTTCAATTCCCTTTATCTGCATGGAGACTATTACAAGTTGAAGGTGACCTGGATAGTCCCTTTAGCAAATATATATATGCTGTTTTCTAAATGGTGGGTAAAAGTGACACCAAGCTTTTGGTCACATACAAAGACACATTTATTGAATAATCACTTTAAAAGCAAATACCCCACATATCTGAAGATAATAATTAGGTAAAAAAAAAAAAAAAAAAAAAAAGGGTTTTTGGCTACAGGTAAAAAGGGAGATGTTATCAGGCTCAGTTTCTCACCTGCCCCTGGCTGGTGTAATTAGAGGTGAGCAAATTTAATATTCTGAGTGCTCATGGGCTATTAGGCAACGCTCAAATAATTGCAGCTTTTATTAAAAACAGGTTTAAGCAATGAAGCTTGTTGTAGAACGTATCAGGTAGCAGAGAAGTTGAGAGCAGAGGTCAGCCTGTAGGTGGATATTAAAAGGAACTTTAAGGTAAACGATAAAGAATGCATTTAAAATAACATATTTTAATACTTTTGATGTGTTGTGGTTTATGTGTACTGCACAGATGTTCAGGCTGGAAGCATGTTTGTAATTTGAGTTTTAGGAGAATTAGGAGTAATTCTATATTATATTCTATTATATTATGTTATATTATGTTATATAGTGTTCTTGTTTGAATAATAGAGACATGCATGCAATTGTTTTTGCCTAAAGTTTTAAAAAAATGGTTACTTTTCATACTTTGACAAACAGATTGTGACAAAACATTTTCATGTTTACTTAATTTAAAAAGATGTTTGATAATACTGTACTGTAAATCTTCAAATAATTGCCATTCTCCAATACTCCCTGGGTCTTCAATAAGCGCTGGGGCTGCTGGGAAATATGGTAAATAGACGCCGGATCTCTCTTAAACACCGGGTTATGAATAATAATATAATACGCGCCATACTGAATATTCCAGTCAATACACACACATGGCTGTACAACAAGCTTACCAATTTGTTTTTCAACAGCGATGAAGAGACCCTGAGGCTCAGGATGATTGATAAGAAAACTGAATTTGTGTTGATTTTATTGTTAATCTTTAAACCGTTTGAAGCATTTTTAGGGCCAAAAGTATGAGTTTATTTTTCACTTATATTAACAGTATTTCAATCGGTTGTTTTGCAATGAAGATTCGTTGCAGGTTAATTTTTCATCGGTTGTCCATGCTTACCAGTGGACACGTTTTGAGGGTGAACAATAAATATAATATATGTTAATAAAGATGATACTTATTGCTTTTATTAATTTTAAAACCATGTTTGTTTTTTTATTGTGCTGCAAGCCTACCTGAATACATGCTTGTGCTCCGGTATTTACAGGGCTGTCTTTAGTGGATTTTACTGTTTTTATTATTATTACAATGCAAACTGGTATTACCCACTGACACAACCTTTAATTATGTTGCTGGAAAGTTGTCATTTCTTATGTCGTTTCTATAAGGTTGAGTGCGGGCAGCTTTTTTATGATTGCATCTGAAGTATTTGCAGATGTTAGTGAATGGCAAATATTATATTTATATAAAAATATAAAGTTTTATGGTATATATTGTATAACTCAACAGCACGTTTTTTCCAAATTAATTTGAATATTTTTTTATGGGATAGTCACTACTACATCAAATTATTAACATTGTAATTGTATAAACAATTATGTGGATTTTATGATACATTAATAAATGCTTAGTTTAGTGGATCCTCTGAGTTGGTAAATGGGTTGCAATAGTGAGGTGACATTCAGATAGGACATCTCAAATTGGGGGGAAAAAATAAAAAATGTTTAAAGTGAGTGTAGTGGGACATGGTCAAAGGTTGCTTTTGTGAACGTTGTGAACATAATATTTGTATACAATTGATAAAAATGAACATAAGCTATATGTTATTATATTGGAAGACTGACTATTAGCTGTCTTCATAAAGGGAAATGTTTCATGTTGCTGTCTGTAATTCCCTATACCTTTCAACATAGCAAATGTCAGCAGCAAATACTTGAATTCCAAATCTCACAGATCTGGTCTATTGTTTTTTACAATTCATTATTGTATTCAGGCATTCTATATGAACGTTCTTCAATTTAATTGTTCTTGACTCTCACCAACATTCTGTCTTTTGTTAGGTCATTCACGACATTTAGTAAAATGTATATATAAGCTTGCATCTTTAAATATTTAAGCTTTCATTTTTAAAATTTTATTAAAAGTGGTGTAATATAAAGATTTATTCTTATTACAATAATAAATCCTGTTAGAATTTTTTGATAGCTATTTTTATACGCTGATCATAATCCTTGTGGTATTGTGATGTATAGATCTTATCAGATTATAATTACACAAATTTGTATGCAATGGAAAAAGATTACATTTTAGGTTGAACACTGAACTAATCACTTTTTACACCATGAATAGTAGGGATTTTAGATAAGGCTTCTGGTCAGTTCAGCACAAACTTAAACCTTTTTAGGCTTTTCATGCTGCATCACCCTCCATTGTCCTTCTAATACACTGTATGATAGCACAGTCGTAATCTTTTAACAAGGAATCACACAGTTTGGAGTGAATATAAACTAATTTGCTTTACAGTGGCTCATATTATTTTCAAAGTTGTTAAACATCTTAAATGAAAGTCAGATTTTCATGCATAAGGCTAAATCAGCTTTCCTTCCTGTTTTTAGTAACAAGGATTAAAGATGTCAGTCAATTGTTATCAAACAACATGCCTACAGTGGTGCGCATAATTATTGAGACCCTGAGGAGTCAGAGATTCATCATCAATCATTAATTGGCTTTCTGAACATACTGTTTCTATTTACTTAAACAATTAATTACTTTTTAATGACGAAATAGTTATTATATGTAAGTTAAAAAGAAAAGATGACAATAGAACCATATCGGCATATCTTTATTAAAATTTTTTGTACAAGTCTGGGGGATATCTTGCCACTCTGCTCTAGAGATCAGTTTCAGCTGCTTAGTACTTCACCAGCCTCAGGGACAGGGACCAAGGACAGTGATGCCTCCAATGTTGTTACATGTATTCCCATTCTACAGAGGTGAAAAATAATGATATTATTATAGGGTGTCTGTGAGCACCACTTTAATTATTCCCTTGTCCACTGTTTCAAAAGGTGTGCAAGCTACTGTGGTTCAACCAGCCACTGCTATCCAGGAAGAGATAACCAAACAGTCATTGACAAGCATTTAAGAAATAATCAGTCTCTATTATCACATTCAATATGGCAGTTCCTGACCATCAACTGGTGAAATCAGTTGTTCCCCAGCACCCCAAGATGCTGAGTAAAATGGTTTCCTGTGTGCCCTTGTCAAATACCTCAATGGCCATTTTTAATAGTGTTCAAAGTTGTGATTGCAAAAACTGCTAAATACAAATCTAGGAATGTCAAGCCTTAAATTGTTTAGCAAGAATGCCTTGGATAGCCCTTTGTAGTATTTTTGAGTCTTAAGAGATGTAATTAGTATGCAGCGTTTGAAAGACACAACCTTTTTCTTTACAACTTATCTGGTGGCCTGAAAGTTCACTGCATTTAATTGTCTTTTTATAGGATAATACATGATAGAATCCTTTTAAAGGCAAGTGATTCTTTTTGTTTCAAAGACCGAAATCTCAAAAGTGCACAAAACTGTCCTTTAAACTAGACAAATGGCTCTTTCAGGCAGATTATTTTGGCTTAATGTGGCATAATGAGGTAAGGGCAGGTTGTAAAACAGGTTGAAAAGGAGCTTGATGTGAAGATCATGCAAATGTATATTAGCGTGAAGGAATATGAGCATAGAACTAATAGTTTAAGAATGTCAATGTTACAATAGCTGTAAGCTTTTCACATATTTTAATAATTTTCTTTATTGCCTTAAAGACAGTAAAATTAACTCTTTCTACATATCATGTTAATCATATTATGTCCTGCAGAGAACATAGCTGATGCTTTAAAATGTTTGCTAAGACTGTGTAAAGCCATTGTCTGAACTGAACTGTATTAACTTAATGTGAAGTTAAGAGGTCAGCTGTGTTTTAATGAACTCTGGTGCCACTGTGACAGTCTAGATTTTAGAAAAGCAAAGCAGAGCCTGCAAAAAAAAAAGGTTTCATGTTACAAATACTGAATAATGTAGCTTGTGCAGTCTACTCTCTCTATATATATAAATACAGTTTTCGCCATATATTGAAGCTGTTGTCGAGAGTTTTTTATTTTTATTTTTTTAATATTATGAGTGGATTGCTCATTTGAATCTTTTTGTATATATTAGAAAATATGTATACTAGGGCTGTAAGTTAAGACTCAAAATTGCAATTAAATAATTGGGTACACAGAATATAATCGTTGAAATAAATATCAAAGATTGTACCACCCGTATACTTTTTGCTCCATTCAAACTCCCCCTGACATGATTATTTTAATATCATTCAGTTCAGTAAAAGCGTGTCACAATAATTGAATGCAAGGGGTAATTACGCCTGTGTGTCGTCAGGAGAAAAAAAACACAACAACAATTCTACTGTAACTAGCAAGGCTGGGTGTTTGGTGCACTTTTGTTGATAAACTTAAATAATGTGATTAACTGTGCGCGTTAAAAAATGTAATTATTGAATCGATTGTCCAGTATTTACATCGCTGTATATACTGAGGAATGGAATCGATAGAAAAATCGATTTTCAATATTAATCATGGCAGCCCTGGTGTATACCTTATTCACACAACCTGAATATTGCAGATCAGTGTGTGCTGAAACCACATGATTGCCATTCGTTTCAATTACGACACAAATGTCTATGGTCATGCATTTAGGTAGTGTGAATATGATTGAGCAAGGTATGGTGTTGGTTAAACGTGTTTAAAAGGACTGAATGTTTTAGTATTTAAGGTGGTGAAGTGTCATCGTGATTATTATATAGCTACCAAATAATATTGCTTCACAAAGCTGATACATTCATTTGCCTGTTATGTAAGCAATAACACACACAAAGTTGTGGGTTCTATCAGTGCAGTATATGAGTTGTGAGGCACAGCAGTGGTACTTACTTGTTACCATTTCAGTCCATTCCAATCATAGTCCTTGTTCCGATCTAGATTCAATTAAACGTGGCTGCAAAATAGAAAGGATTGAAAAAACCACAGGTGAGTACCGCTGATTTAAAACTGTTGTTGTGTTTTGGCTGAAGTGTAAGTATACTGTATATTCAGACCTCAGTCTTTCTGAAGTGAAATGTCATGCTTTCATTTTGGTTACCATAAACATCTACAGGCTCTGACTCATTTCCCTCTACAGTTTAAGGGGGAAAATAAATATACACGATCTCGGTTTATATTCATTGAGAAACAAATCAGGAGTCACTTGTCATGTGAATTGAAAACTGTTCACCTTAAGAAAATAGATTTGTGTACACAGTTTAAACAGTCACATAAACAGATCTTAAGTAAATATAAGAGGCAGTAATATTTGATTTGACAGAATTTAATAAACACTGATTTTTTTATGCATTTTGTCTCAAACATTATCATTTTTGGGCAGGTCTTGATCCTGACAAACATTTAGGAAAAACACTGGATCAAATGGAAGTGTATCTTAAGCAGGTGGGTATTATGCTTTAATTTAGACATTAAATAACAACCATTTGTCATTCCCAATGGGCTGCATCATCAAAGTGATTTGCAGTTTTCTTATTCCACTAGGTAAAACCACTAGTTTGCCAGCCGTTCATTGAGGATATTTCTTATACATGCACTTCCTAGGTAATTTCACTTGAGCAGAGATTGGGTCAAGCGCCTTACTGGCTGAAGACAGTCATAGAGGAAGCTGCTAGTTTGTTACCTTCGGGAAAGATAATCTGAACGCAAGCCCTGCTAACAGACATTTCTTTAGCTAGTGTAGTACCAGATACTGTATCATGTTTTAAAATGAAAATACGTGTTTGCTGAAAGATAGATTTTCTTCAAACATTCACACGCGTGATCTATGTAGTGGTTAGATGGGCATAATGTGGAAATGTATGGGATTGTTGTGTTATCACTTTAATGATGCATATTGTGGGTGACCAGGAATGTTTAATTTAAATAATAAACTGGATGCATGTTGTTTTTTTTTTTTTTAACACAATGCTGGGATATTAAGCATTTGACTTGTTTTTCTCCCATTTGATTCCAGACCTTGTTGGTCATCCCTGATCAGCTTACACCTCTTTTGTGTCAGATACATTCTGAGTAGACAGTTATCTGTATCATTGTTAGCAGTAGTGAGTTTTTGTGGGGCTTCACTGTGGTTGTCTGTACCATACCTGTTATGTGCATAAATGCAGTGCTGCCAACATGTACTAAAACAAATAAAATAATAATTAAGACTTGAATCATTGCTTTTTCATTTAGCTCTAGACACAGTATGGAGTACATGTCTGTGGTGAAGGTGGGGAGTATGAAACATTTACCTTAGATTGTCCTTTATTTAAGAAGAAAATTGTAATGTAAGTATTGCTGTCAAACTTTCACATTGTTGTGAACATTCTTCTAAGGAAATTGCACACATATCCATAGGCATAGATCATCTTAGCAAGGACTCCTGTAGGCTTTAAACAAATGTTTGACAACAGTTTTACTTTTCAAATAGCTTTTGTAATTGCCAATATGATAAATACTCTGTATAAATCCATTTTTTTTAAATATAAAATGTATTTGATATGCTGCAGAATAATAATTAGTCAAGATATTCTGGTATTTAAGCTGGCCACCTAAAGCAGTTAACTATTTAGAGGTCATAGAATTGTGAATGTAATGTTGCATCTGGTATCATCTATTGCCATTACGATGTTCTAGTGTGCTCTGCAGTGTACAACTTAGAAACCAGATGAGGCAATATAGCAGAACATGTGGGACAATTTGGCCATAACATGGCAGAATATTCTGGGCTAACCTTAAAATATTGGAAAGTAGAGACTTTTGCCAACATCCTGCACACTAGTGCTGTACATTTCAGTACTTACACAGAAAATAGAAGTCTTTACGAGGCTTGTTTGCCTTTACTGCATAATGACATAGGGAGTGAGAGATTTCTCTGCACCAGTAAATAAATATTACTGAAATAGGCTGTAGTATTGGGTGATGATCTAACCCTACCTTTCCTGGATGTGTCTTTATTGCCACACTATATTTGTGTACAAAAACTAACAAAAAAAAGGTTTCAACACAAAAAATGGGTAGTTTGATGTAGTACCCATAGTTGTGTATGCCGGTGAGCACTTTCCTATGCAGTTGGTAATATGTAAAACAAACTGTATTGTCTCTCATTCTGTTTACTCTGATTCTTTCTCGTTTATGGGTTGCACGTTTTAGAGATTCATCAGAGGCTGTTATCCATTCTGCAGATGTATTTGCTCCAGTTGGCTACCTTCAGTTTTTGAAGATGCACGTCGCAGATAAACCAAATGTAAGCTGTTTAATTCTCTTTCTGATCTATCAAGGCTGTTTTCAGGTTAATTCCTTTTATTTACAGGGGTGGGGTATTTCCTTTACATTTGTATGTGTTAAAGTGTTACTGAACACCCTGTAGTGTTTACAACAAACACACCAATGCTGTCTTCTGTGCTATATCTATTACTAAAACGTTTGATTCAACACAGTAACAATTGTTTTGAGATTTAGATTCACATGCCCTGAGTCATAAATCTACTGAAGAATGAAACCAAACAATGAATTTATCAAATCTTCGATGTGAATTGGTAGATGACAAAAGCACATCATGAAAACTATAAGCACCCTACATTTTTGTGAACCATTTCAGAATCTTCCATTTTGAACTAAATGCTTGCACAACTAAAATATCATCATTGAATATACATATGTATCTGTGTTTTGTCATCATTTTAGACTTCGACTTTGCAATATTCACTACCGCCTCAAACTTAGCCTGATTTAACAAACATGCCTAGTCAAATTAAAGAAATCCGGTAGTCACAATTGCCTTAGATAACAGTGCCATGGTGACAATGAGAATCAGCAGAAAAGGTTACTCCGGCCCCTAAGACAGAATTTAATATTTTAACTTTAAACTCATAATCACTTCTTTGTATGTATTTGGTAATCTGGTCTTTTGTTTATTTATATCTCTGTATACCCAAGAGGGATTCAAGCGCTTAAACATTGCCTTTAAAGTCGGGACTCTATGTTAAACATGTCCTCATTTGATGCAATGGCACAGACATTGGTCTGGTTTAGCCAGCTTTTCATCTCTATCATGGCTGCCAAGAAATGTGATTGACTATTTCAGCCTTGCAAGGCCAAAATGCAAAGTTTATAAGATTACAGACATATAAACTAAACTAGGAGGGTGGTGGTGCCTCCAGGGCAGGCTTGCGGAACCTCACATTGTTACTGTTTCGACTTTTCAAATAAGTAGAGAGCGCTTCAGTCTACCATACCAGAACCTGAAAGTTAACCAGAAATCATAACATGGTAGAACTGCCAGCCTTAGAGCTGGTGGTGTTCCAGGAGCATGCATCGCTGGGAATGGATTGGTGTGGACAAAAATGCTTTTTGTCACTTCTACTGCACCTGGAGGAAACAAATACAAAAATGTTATGTTTTATGCTCCCGCTATGACTTTGTTAATGGTACTTAAGCTATCTTTGGATTGCAGTGAAATTCATGGTATAATTAGTGTAATTAGTATTTGGTTTAATGCAGCTGACAGCAAAGCAAAACATAGTACATAAAATGGTATATGTTTGTTTTTTATATCCTATTTTGAATTTCCATAAAATAAAGCTTGTCACTGGACATTTCCCCTTGTTTGGTAGTGTTATTGCAATTTTATACATTCAGAAAATGTTTAGGTTTTGTAGCAGAATGTCCCAAATATTCAGGGCACACAGACTGCAAACCTTACGGAACTAAGTCCGGGGGGGTGAGGGGACAAGCCCTGTGTTGTGTAGACACTTTCTTTGGTGCTTGCTGAAGTAAGTCACTTCCATGATTTGCTTCGCTGTTTGGAGCAGTTGGTTTCCAAGCGAACTAGAATACATTTGGGTTTCACAAAAGTTTAAACAGAGCAAAGTTGCAAATGTACCGAGTCCACTTCCAGCCGAACTGAGACCACCATTTCAAGTGATCACGACTCACTTGGTTTGATGCGCATCCTGGTACGATTGTGTTTCTCAGAGGTTTCACATATCACTCCAAGTGAACTGAAACACACTTCAATCTGCATTAAAGGGTCAAACGAACTAGGTGTGACAATGCCCTAAGATAAAAAAAAATCTAAATACACTTGTGTACAAATGTACAATAGCAATTGCCATCAGAGGTGGCTTTTGTGTAAAATGTCGACTGGGCAGGCTGTCAAAACATCGATATTGGGTTACTATTCACTTTCACTGTAGGATTTACATTTGTATGCAGCTGTGCATGCATGCTTGTTTGTAAGGTTGCCACATTTACCTTTTTTTGTAATCACGTAAACTACCTACGGTAAACTAAACGGCACTGATTAAACGATGGGCAGGGCCTTGTCAAGAAAAGAAATACAGGTATATAAAACATTACCTTTCACATGAATATTAAGCATTACTGTACATTTACTACAATACTAACCAGTTATATGGTAGAAGAAAACATTAGATATATAAGGAAAATTAACAGTAGCACCAGGGGTTGAAACAGCAGCTCCTAATTGAACTTCACCTTCCTTTTTCCAATGCCTTCTCCTGTTCCACATTTACAATATTTTGCATAAGATATTGAGAATATCAAATTCTGCTGATGGGGAGGGGGTCTATCTGAGTATTTCTGTGTATGTCTCGCTTTCATTTTTTCTTATTGGATACTGTTATGTTTATACTGTTGCTGTATTTCATGGATATTTTTCAGCATAATCATTGCTCTAATTGACATTAAAAAAAAAAAAAAAAACTTGTATATGCATTTTTTTTTCTAACAAACCAAATAATGTGATTCATAAGAAGCATCACTCTCTTGCAAATTAATTTAGTAAATTCTGTTTTTTTTTTATTTTTTATTTATTTAGAATTCATCTGCCAGCACCACAGTTACTGGTAGCTGTCCCTGTATGAATTATATCAGCGATATCACAGAGTTTGTTGAAGATAATGAGCCAAAGAAAACACCTCAAGTTCAGATTGCCTCAGACCTTTGTAGGGATACCCTGTGGGACTGCAGTGAGTATTTTTCATATTGAAAAGCATACTAATCTTGGTTCGTTTTATGTTCCTGTCAGTTGTTTAATATTTATGCTACCTTAATTAATGATTCTCCTTTTACAGACTGCAGATCATGCATTTACATTTTTTTGTGGTGCTCTTTTATACAGCAATAACTTTTACAAACTTCACCCACTTCAATCATTTGTCATTATTTTTGTTCCAAAGAGCAGTTTTATCCTTGTTCTTTAAGAACAAAGCATGGTTACCAGTGGATTTGTGGCATTTCTGGCTCATCCGTTCACTCTGAAAGAAGAAGCCTTCAAGACCAGACCAAACAGGTGTTCGCATTGCTACAAGGTATGTGATGCTGAAATGACTGTGATAGTTTCCACATTGGTAATGTCAGACAAATGTGTTTCTTTTCAAAAACAAAAAAGCAAAAGAGCACACATTCTCAAATGAGAGAGATTTGGATTTGACTGTGATTTACCTGGAAACAGATGTTCCGCTGTTGCCAACGCCCCCTTTGCTCAAAATGGAGAGCAGAAGGTATTATTGAGAAACTGTCCTACCGCTTCAATAAGCACCTTGGATATTTAGGCTCTCTCATTACGTATTTGCCCATTTTTACTGATATGTTCAACAATAGCCTTTTTTAGATGCAACAAGCCATAACTGTTAGAGGAAGGTAATGGGAAGCAATAGTTGTCACAGTAAAAATGAATGGTTTATGTATTCATGTGTGCTATCAAGACTTATTTTTAGAGGTAAAGCAAAAAAGTTTTTCTTCAGCAGCCCTTTTGAACTTTAAAGCAGTAACAAACATGTCAGGAATGAGTATTATGTTTGTAAAATGTGGCCAGGGACTTCAAATCAGGACTCAAGGGAGGGAATCTGCCTCATCGTAACATCCATTGCAAAAAGCTTGCCCTCAGAACTTAAACTTAAAACGATGAAAAGCATATTTAACGTTTATCCTCTGGTTCTTTAATGGTGCTGAGACAATATTATAAAAATGAATGTTTTATAAATAATCGCTTGCAATCTTTAATAGCCTACATAGATGAAAGTGAAACACTGTGTGAGACGTGCATGCTATTACAAAAGTGTAATCCCATAAATTAATGTATTATCTGTACTGAGTTGCACACGTGTTTAAATTAGGCTTTTTAAGACATAATAAAGTATTTGTTCGGTTTGCTGCCATTATATTTTCTATTCTAAAGGATTGGTAGGCATATTGTCAAACACCTAGTAATTTGAATAAAACGCAATTTGCACGTTTTCTGATTTTCGGATCTCTTTGTAAAATACATTTGATTCTATCTTGCTCTGTACTATCAGAAACCTTACCATACTTTTTTTTTTATAATATAATACACACCTGTGTATTACTGGGCAACTTTATGTTGCTTCCCATTTGTTGTGAATAGAATGCAACCTGTATAGGGAGCATACAGCAATTCCCCACAGATTTGTAAAAATGTATGTGTTATATGCAGATAACTATGGTAATTGCAAGCTTATCGTAAACATTTTGTATTTATTTTAATTTTGTCACACTTCTGTACCACACAATTTTCTAGGTAAGCATTAATCAAATGCCTTTGTACAAATATTGATTATCTCTTGTATGTTCTTGAATGTAAGTAGCCATAATTCAAATTAATTTATTTCCTATTTTTATCAAATAGTTTTTCATGAGATATAGAACCATCAGTCTCTTGAAAGCATATTGGTAGTATTAACATTTATCTAAAACACTGTAATTGTTGCTGCAGGTGAGGTGGAAGCCAGGGGATTTGAATTTAATGATATGGTGCTGGTCCATCTTTATGTGAAGAGCATGAGTGACTTCTGTACAATTAACACTTTGTACCAGTCCTATTTTGACGTGAATCAGGCTGAAAAAGTCCCTTGGGTCGACACTGTCAATACCTTTTAGAATTTTGAATGCTTGAATTAGGTCGCCACGTAGTCTTCTTTGTTCAAGACTGAACAGATTCAATTCTTTTAGCCTGTCTGCATATGACATGCCTTTTAAGCCTGGAATAATTCTGGTCGCTCTTCTTTGCACTCTTTCTAGAGCAGCAATATCTTTTTTATAGTGAGGTGACCAGAACTGCACACAATATTCAAGATGAGGTCTTACTAGTGCATTGTACAGTTTTAACATTACTTCCCTTGATTTAAATTCGACACTTTTCACAATGTATCCGAGCATCTTGTTAGCCTTTTTTATAGCTTCCCCACATTGTCTAGATGAAGACATTTCTGAGTCAATAAAAACTCCTAGGTCTTTTTCATAGATTCCTTCTCCAATTTCAGTATCTCCCATCTGATATTTATAATGTACATTTTTATTTCCTGCGTGCAGTACCTTACACTTTTCTCTATTAAATGTAATTTGCCATGTGTCTGCCCAGTTCTGAATCTTATCTAGATCATTTTGAATGACCTTTGCTGCTACATCAGTGTTTGCCACTCCTCCTACTTTTGTGTCGTCTGCAAATTTAACAAGTTTGCTTACTATACCAGAATCTAAATCATTAATGTAGATTAGGAATAGCAGAGGACCTAATACTGATCCCTGTGGTACACCACTGGTTACCACACTCCATTCTGAGGTTTTTCTTCTAATCAGTACTTTCTGTTTTCTACATGTTAACCACTCCCTAATCCATGTACATGTGTTTCCTTGAATCTCAACTGCGTTCAGTTTGAGAATTAATCTTTTGTGCGGGACTTTGTCAAAAGCTTTCTGGAAATCTAAATAAACCATGTCATATGCTTTGCAATTATCCATTATCGATGTTGCATCCTCAAAAAAATCAAGCAAGTTAGTTAGACACGATCTCCCTTTCCTAAAACCATGTTGACTGTCTCCCAGGACCCTGTTACCATATAGGTAATTTTCCATTTTGGATCTTATTATAGTTTCCATAAGTTTGCATATAATAGAAGTCAGGCTTACTGGTCTGTAGTTACCTGGTTCAGTTTTGTTTCCCTTTTTGTGGATTGGTATTACGTTTGCAATTTTCCAGTCTGTCGGTACCACCTCTGTGTCAAGAGACTGCTGCATGATCTTGGTTAGCAGTTTGTAAATAACTTCTTTCATTTCTTTGAGTACTACTGGGAGGATCTCATCCGGCCCAGGGGATTTGTTTATTTTAAGAGCTCCTAGTCCCTTTAACACTTCTGCCTCAGTTATGCTAAAGTTATTTAAAACTGGATAGGAACTGGATGACATGTGGGGCATGTTGTCAGTATCTTCCTTTGTAAAATCTTGTGAAAAGTAATCATTTAATATATTTGCTATTTTTTTTCTTCATCTACGATTTTGCCATTTGTATCTCTTAAACATTTAATCCCCTCTTTGAATGTTCTCTTGCTGTTGTAATATTGGAAAAACATTTTGGAATTGGTTTTAGCTCCCTTAGCAATGTTCATTTCTATTTCTGTCTTGGCCTTTCTAACTTCCTTTTTGACTTGCATTTGCAGTTCCGTGTACTCTTTCTGCGTACTTTCTTTTTGGTCCTTTTTTAATGCTCTATAAAGTGCCTTTTTTCGCTGAATATTTTTTTTTAATTGATCTATTAAACCATTTTGGAAATTTAGTTTTATATTTAGATTTGTCTACTTTAGGGATATAATTGTTTTGCGCCTCTAGTACTACATTTTTGAAGAATAACCATCCTTCTTCCGTGGGTTTTTTCTCTATTTTACTCCAATCTACTTCTGTTAGTCTCTGTTTCATACCTTCATAGTTTGCTTTTCTAAAACTGTAAACCTTACTTTTAGGTTTTTAAAAAACACTTCAAAATGAGACCATGTTGTGTTCTGAGTTTGCCAGTGGTTCTCTGACCTCTGTTTTAGTTATTCTTGACAAATTGTGTTAGGAAGCAGTCATTTGTCATTTCCACCATTTCAATTTTATCCTTCGTGCTACCCACCGGGTTTTCCCATTTTATATGGGGGAAGTTGAAATCCCCCATTAGTATGGCTTCTCCTTTGCTACACGCATTTCTAATGTCATTGTATAACAGATTATTTTGCTCACTGTCTGAATCTGGTGGTCTATAGCATGCTCCTATTATTATGCCCTTTGAATTTTTGTCCGTTATTCTGACCCATATTGATTCGGTTTTATTTTCTTTGTCCAGGTTTAACACCTGGGCTTCAAGACTGTTTCTTATGTATAGCGCTACCCTCCTCTTCTGTCCTGCCTGTCTTTCCTATACAGTGTATACCCACAAATATTATATTCGTCCCCATCACTCTCAGCTCTGTGAATTTGTTTTGCAGGGATTTTGGTCTGTCTCTTCCAATGTTGTTTGTACCGATGTGGACGACTACTACCGGCTCGTCTCCTGTTCGTTCTAGGAGCCTGTCCACGTTCTCAGTGATGTGCTTGACCGAGGCTCCCGGAAGGCAGCACACTGTTGTAGTAAGGGGGTCCAAACTGCGAATTGAACTTGCTGTGTTTCTCAATATGGAGTCCCCAACAATCATGACCTCCCTTCTTTTTGCTGTCTGGTCACCACAGTCAATAGGGTCCTGGATGTTGTTCCTTTCATTCTCTTGTTGTTGGTTCTGCTCATCAAAATTCTGAAGTGACTCAAATTTGTTGGTTGTTTTGATTTCTGGTGGTTGTGTTTGACGAAGTTTCTTTTTTTCCCTGCTTCTGCCTACCTGAACCCAGCTGTTCTGACCTTCTATCTCCATGGTGGCTTTCAGTCTGTTAGGGGTGATGCAGACTTCCATGAATTGTGGGTGTGCCAGTTCCTCAAGATCCTGTTGCTGTCTCACTTCTTCCAGCTCCATTTCTAGCATACTTACTAGTTTATGCAAATCCTGGATCGCGCGGCACTTTACGCACACTTGGTTTAGCTCCGCTGGGTTTTCTCGGATTTCCCACATCAAGCAGGTGTCGCAGATTACTGGCTTGAAGACCATGTTGAGGGTTTTTTTTTTTTTGAAGTTTAGTTTCTTCTGCAGCTGTCAGCCTGCTTTCAAACTGCTTCTAAACTGCAGTATGTATGCTTCTAAACTGCAGTAGAGTATGTGCTGAAGCTCCCTTGCCTGATGGAGCGCTCCTTCAGATTGACTGCCTCCTATACAAGTGTGAAATAACTGAAGATGACACCTCCTCACAGCAGAAGCAGGTCATGCATGTTCAGAGCATTTCACACTGGGCCCCTGCTAATATAGGACCATACAGTCAGTCCATTAAGGTAAGAGATCTTATACCTAAGTTATCTTTTAAATCAGTTGGATAATGTTCCCATGAAAAATACCTGTAGGATTTTTGTGGTTAATTTTGTACAAAAAAAAAATAACTTTGACTTATTTCTATCTTATCATATCCATTTCATCATCAAAAAAAAAAAAAAAAAAAAAAAAAAACGTGAGCGAGTTTTATGAGTTTACTTTTTTTATTACTAAGGTTTCAAAGGGTTGTGCTTGACAGTTGAGAGAGGCAATCTTTCAAAGTCAGCTTGTATGCTGGTACTGACATGGATAGAATAATGCACTCTATCCCTCAGTAACCTACCCATACTAGCATCTGCATGAACCGTGCATCCTCAAGACTGTTTTCTAATTACTGCAAGTGTGTGTATATATGTATGCTGTGAATAATTTCTCTGGAGCAAGTTATGTCAAATACCGTGATTTAAAAATCCTGCAAGCATGAATATGTCTCCAGATGTAGATACATACAAGTATAAAAGTTGTTAGATTATAAAGAATAAAAACATGATTAAGATACTGATAATCGACATCTTCATACATTAATACATCATCTGATTACAGCAGTGGATGGGTTAAAATGCAATCTTATTTATATTAACATCTTAATGCAAGTGCAATTTTTAATTACCTATTCATTTCTTATTCGATTATTGTATAAGAATTTCTCAACGATAATCGATTCATTGAAGAACAAACGTTGTTTTGTTTTTTTTAACAGAAGATCCAATAACTAAAAACACTGTTGTGTGTAATAGTTAAACAAAAAGGCACATCTTATTTAAATTAGAACACTTCCTATTATAAAAAAAAAGAAATACAAAGGACTGAAAAGAATATGTGTCCATCTGCATCAGATGTCCCTTTAACATTGTAATAATAATAAAACATATTATATTTTAACAGAAATCATTTCTATCTGAACTGTGTTTTTTTTTTTTTGTGTGTATGTGTGTTAACATTTTATGTCCAAAGCAAAGCAAAACATTTTATCTCACAAATCCTCCTGACTAATTTAGCTACCGTACTAAATTCAGCTTCTTTTTATATAATATTGCCATATAATCCAAATTTCACATGCTTTGAAAGAAAATATTTGCATTCTTTTGAAATTATTGTGCATAACAAAGGTATGTGCTGTGTTTTTGTCACCTTTTAGTGCAAACAAATGCACAGACTCACCAGTGAAGCAACTCGGCTCATTTTACACAGGTATATCCAATGCGAATTTGGAGGCCTAAAGTGCATATCCTAGCAGCACACTGACGTTGCTCATCTACCTTGACAGCACTAAAAGAAGCACATTCCAGGATTTAATGCAAACTGGCAACAGAAGACTTCAAACTGGGTTCTAATTTGATGCATCGATTCATCAACATGTAATCGAAGCTCAGGACATTTAAGTACAGATGATCAATAATCGTTGCATCCATTAATTGTTGCACCACTAGCAATTTTATATTTTACTGCTGTGAAGATGCAGCTGTATTCACGCTGAGGATGTGCTTTTTTGTTTTAATGTGCGGCAGCTGGAACTCCACTTGCAGCATTTTTATAAGATGAAGCCGTGATTATAGATTTTGTAGGAATTGTAGCTATTTATCCAAGGTGAAACATCACCAATATACAATATGTCTCTTATGTACTCATTATCAATTCAAACGTTTTCCTCAGTTAAATTTATATTTACAAATTGCCTCTTAATAATGACGAGAAAGATGCTTTATGGTATATGATGGTTGTTGGACATTTTAAGTATTGCTGTTGGACATTTTTAACTGTTGCTATCTGGTTAACCTTTTAATAATTGTTTAAAAACTGTTGATTTATGAGTCATGTTATTTGGCACAATGACAGATTGTAATCTGCCTTGATTTTAGAATTACTTAACCTTTAAATTGCTCTCGCTGTAGGCCTTAACTGTGTTAGAAGAGCGTTTAGCTCAAATTACATAGTACACATAATTTAACATCCATCCTATGCTTCCACCACAAGTTATGTTTGTTATGTAAACGATTTTATACACACAATTAGTATCAATTGTATTTATTAACATTACTTTTCAATTTGCCAAATGTTTAAAGTAGCACCAACTTTTTAATATGAAAAAGTAGATCTTAACTATTTTAAATATATAGTTGTAAATTCTTAGTTATTTCCATATAATGGTTTTAATAGAGAGTCTAAAATGGGTTAATTTCAAACAGCATTACATGTATATAAAAATGTATTGACTTCTAAGTGTCTAATTTGCCACAATTAGCCACACTCCAGAAAGTGCGAATTGTGGGGTTTTGCAAATTCTGTGGACTACAAACAAGGAATCAGCAGTATGTATATGGAACCCAGCCTTGTTCCAGGCATGGTTTTGTTGATATCTAAATGCCCAACCAACATGAAACATACACATAAATACTAGGAACAGAGGAAAAGATTGCGACCAAACACGTATTTCTTGTGCAACACAGCTGCAAGACACCATGGTACCACTCATTCTGTGACCATGCAGTCCTGTTGATCAAACCATATGAAGGAAAGTAGCCTTCTCTTCACTACCATCAAGCATCCAGTGATCCAGCCCAACACTGCCATTCACTACTGAACACCTACAGGCACGTATGTCATTTGAGGGTGCATATCTCAGGGAGAAAGGCATTAACAACTTGAGACTCATACAGGTTCAGCTTTGTTCAGCCCCAATACCCTTGCCTGGTTTATTTAAAATACACCATAATAGTATTTTCAAGCTATGCTATTTCCCAACTGGCCCATGTTTTTTTTTTTTTTTTTTTTTTGCAAGGCAAATGGTTCAAATGCTCAAGGTTGGACAGCAGTTTGATTGGTTGGAAGGCTATTTTAAAAGAACTGATGTATCATTGGGCATCACCTCAAAGTGTGTGATTAGGAATTTTGTGCAAACTGCAATTTGGTGTTTCCCTGATAAACCACTAGGACAGTATTAAGAAACTGTAAAGGTAAATATACAGTATGAACATGGGACCTGAGTCTTCCAATCTCTTTTGAATACAATCTATATAGTTTATTCTGGGGGGGGGGGGGGGGGGGGGGGGGGGGGGGGGGGAGAATTATAGCTGGGGGGTACAAAGCTGTTGCAGTTGGATTTCACTATTTTTAGGCAATTAAATGGTTATTTTTTTAATTAATAATGTTATAGTGAGAGTGAAAGGATAACTTAACACTTAACTCTGTATGAGTTCAGAGAAGAGAGGTGTTAGGATTCAGCGGATTGTTAATTGTATTGTCAGAGCAGTCTCTCAACACTTTTCCCCCCTTGCAATCACTTGACATTAGGAACAGGTTTCAGTACAGATGCAGACATATTTTGCATCCAGCTGTTTTTTAATAAGAAGATATCAGACCGCTAGAACATCAAAGTGACACAATAATCTAAAGCTGTGATTGCATCCAGATATGTCAGCTTATATTTTTTGACATTATATGAAATGTATTATTCTGTGATTAAACTTCTGAAAATTGGTATCTTAACCAGTAAGTAGTCTTTTTAACACAGAAAATAACAAACGTTAGAGGCTAGGAAATATTTTAAACTAGTATGGTGCAGCCTTGATCGCAAGTGTAATGTTGGCAATGTTTTGTTTCGGACAAATATACTGGTGGCGTGTGCGTGTGTGTTTATGTAATAAGTTTAAATAACAACAATATATTCAAAAAGCATAATCCTAGTTCTAGGAGTGAGTTCCAAAAGCAATGCAGAAATATAGCAAGTGTCTGAGGTGTTTTAATAAGTGAAGTAAACATACCTAGTTCGCTCTTTGGCCAACTCCTTCATGCAAAACTACTTCAACTCAGTGACATTTGTGGGTTTCCAAGCATAAACTGCTCATTTCATGTCTTGCCACAATATCTCAATGGGGTTTAGGTCTGGACTTTGACTAGGTCATTCCAAAACTTTAAATTTCTTGCTCTTCAACCATTCTGCTGTAGACGCTTATGTGTTTCGGATCATTGAATTGCTGCATGACCCATCTGCACTTCAGCTTCAGCCCACGGATGGATGGCCTGACATTCTCCTGTAGAATTCTCTGATACAGAGCAGAATTCATGGTTCCTTCAATGATGGCAAATCGTCCAGGTCCTGATGCAGCAAAGCATCCCCAAATCATGACACTACCACCACCATGCTTGACCGTTGGTATGAGGTTCTTAAAGTGGAATGTAGTGTTTGGTTTTCACCAGACATAACGGGGCCCATGTAGGCCAGAAAGTTCCACTTTTGACTCAATGTCCATAGAACATTGTTCCAGAACTCTTGAGGATCATCCAGGTGCTTTTTGGCAAACTTGAGACGAGCATTCATGTTCTTCTTACTGAGCAGTGGACATCGACCCTCCATGGCCTGTTTTGTGCACCACTGCTCTAGAACTTCACTCTGATGGTAAGGGCCAAAATTAATCAGATTTATATTGGGCAGGGCTGGCCCAAATCAGGCCTGATTGTTAACCAGAGTATTGAAACAGCTGACCCTAATTATCCCTTTAATTGGGTTGCGTTAACTAGGGGGGCAATAACTTTTTCACACCTGAAGATTGCATGTTTGATTACCTTGCACACCAAATAAATGAAAGAAGTACCAAATTTTTGTCTCATTTTTTTCTCTCAGACTCCCTCTATATCAAGGGTGGGCAATTCTGGTCCTTTTCTTCCAGCTGTGCTCTTGCAAGCTAATAAAACTTTGAGAAACTGATACCAACAATATATTAAACATCTAGCACAAAAATCTATGACCTATATAATGCACACTACTTTTACAAGGTTAGCATCGCTCAAAATTGAAAAACTAGATTCAGAAAATTCTTTAGCAGTTTATAAAATTAAAAGAGCTCTTGGTAATAAATCCTTGTTGGGTTTGTTATTGCTAGCAATCCAAACTGATCTGTAATCATAATGCCCCTGTGTTATTTTATCAGATGTTTATCTTGTGGGCTACTTCATTTCTTGGATTACAGATTGTGTAAAGGTTAAACCTATTAAATATTTCGGTTCCTGGATCAACATAAACATTAAATTGTCTAGGGCAAACCCAATTTAAGAATTATGTTTACTGATCTTGTTTTGAGATGAGGGGTCTTTTTTTTTTACCCAACTAATTGGCAGTGACAAGCTCTATTATCAGGAAATCCTCAACCTGTTAGCTATTGAATTTGCATTGGATTGAGAAAATTGTGAAAGTGGGCTTTTACTCTAGAGAAAAGTGGATCTGACATTTGTAATTGGTATCGAAGAGAAACCAGTCTGTTGCTTCAATTAAATTTAAATAATTTTCTAGTTAGGTCTAAAGACATTAAACCATTGTGGTGGACTGTAAGTGATCTTTGGTTGGTCAGTTCAGGGGTCGGGATCAAGGAGTTTGGTAAATTAATTTGCTATATAACTGCTAATAAATGATTCAGTTAAGGTAGTTGAGCATTATTGGCAGGTTAATGTACCTCTGTTGTGAATTCATAAAGGTTTCTGGGGAATATATATATAATGGGAGTAACCACAAAATAAGTACAAAATCATATAATTGAGAAAGCATCATCTTTAATTGATGGGGTTTTTATATGTATGATTTTTTTTTTTACTGTAGCTGAATTTATCACAGCCATGAAAGCAGCTGTACAGTTAATTTTTTTAGATAATTATAAAGCGAAATCCGCTAATTATCAAAGGAAGATAATTAGCTTTAAAAAAGTCATCTAAAGCAAGAGGAGGCCATGAGGTTTTATTCAGGGATTGCAATGTGTGTAGATTAATTAGGACGTTTAACTATCATTTTTAATACAACAAAATTAATCCCATAAAAATTACTGATCTCTGAGGAGTCAGTTGTCAGTTTCTGACAGTCTCTCTACCATAATCTATTAAAACGCCACTTGTATCTTACCTCGCCTGTGCCATATTTTATGGATTTTTTCATAAACACTGCCTATACTTCATAAATGTCTCAATTTTCTAGTCTATTAACATTACTTCAGAAGCAACTGATAAAAGAGTAGGGCATGCATGAAATAATACACCAATAATGTGAAGTGCTGGAGGCAAGAACAGGGGGTACTATCTCCACACAGTCTGAGAGCCGAAACAATAAAAGAACAAATGATCATTTTCAGTAATAGAAAAAAAAAGTGTGTTAGTAATTGAGCAGGTGAAAAATGAAATATAATTTTTAGCTCTATATGAATTTTATAAAAAATACATGGCACTACACAAATAGGCTTTAAACTATAAATAAACACTTACATTGAGTGTATAATAATCGGAAGTTAAAATCAAACCAAAAAAAATGTGTTACATAAATAATTTATAAAAGGAAATATTTGCAGGCAGATTTCATGAACACTTATCCAAAATTATACAAATTAATCTTGTAGAATATGTAGGCTGTTGATAAGAAGTAGTAGTTAAATGTTTGATCTCTCTAACTGTTTTATGTTTGTTGGCATTATTTCACAGAGGTACATCCAGGATTCCCAAGAGTGAAAACTAATTCAGTTTGTTCTTTTGTAAGAGTTCCCCCCCCCCCCCCCCCCCCACCCCCCCCCCGCAAAAAAACAAAACAAAATAAAACACTTTAATACAGGAGTAATACAAGTTTACTTGCTCTTTCCTAAATTATGTAAACAGTTTCATTTAGGATATCAAAGTTGAAAATGTAATGTATTTTAATATAAAGAAACTGTACTCTAATAAGGCAATTTACATTGGGGGGTGGTCGAGAGAGCGAGGTGGGTAATTATTTGCTCTACATCTCTGCAGTTGGAGCGAGACAGACTAACAGTGGCAGCAGTCATTTTGCAGAATCAAAGCCCATGTTAGCCACATTATACACTGCCACACAACATTGTTAGGGCTGGTATTAGCATGTACTGCTGAGGACATTGGAAGGACTCGACCTGTCACACTGAATCACCTTTGTGCCCTCAACCACTGCATACTCGAGCTCCTCTGACAAGTTCCTTCATTAGTGGCCAAGCTTTGACAACTGATCCTAATTGCCTCTGAACAGCACTTCATGTATTATTGGTGCCTGCCTGCCCTGGTTCATGTCAACAAGCCACAGCAACTAAGGGGTGTGCCCCCTCTGCCTTCCTACAATAGTCACCTAGCTCTTAGGGGGCAAGGCCTGCTGGGAGCAGAGTGTGATACCCGAGTTCCCTTGTGTCAAAGCAATGTATTCTTCGTGCACTTCTGTCCCATGTCACTTGACTGGTAAAAGTATTTTATTAATTCAGTAGGAGTGTCTTTAAAATATGCCACACTAAGCACCTTTTAGTCAGGGAACAAAATGTTTCCATCCATTTGAGTCTTTTTTCACAGCAAACATTTTTTTAAGACAACATTTTTGCTAAAACAAATTGGCAGTGACAAGTTCCTTTGTCATGGCATTCTCAGTCTTTTGGCTAATCAGTGACATTGGATTCTAAAAATTAGAGAACAAGATTTAGTTTAGAAGATTATACCTCTGTATGACAGTGTGTTTGCTAAAATGTGTAAAGTTTTGAGCAATTCCAAGAATGTACTTTGCATTAAAAAAATACAATACTTTTGATAATTATTATTAAAAAAAAAAAAAAAAAAACATGTATAATGCATGAAGATATGAAGTCTAGATTATAATACGTGACAGGTTTTCATTGTCATCCTTATTTTGGTTACAGCAGATTCATATTTTGTGATATCTACTGGGTATGAGCATATTTGCCTTTTACTGTGTCACTTTCGATAACCAGTTGATGTTTAAAAGACCTGTACCATTGATCCATGCCAAAAAGTGTCAGTGAAAATAAATTGTGTCTCATAACATCTGCTTGAAACAAAGTTGATTTAGTTTGTAATTTCTGTTAGTAGTAGTAGGATAAGATACCCACAACATGTATACTGCAGGTAAAACATTACTCCACAGAGTAATTTCTCTGTTTGAACTATTGCTAATAATGCAGCACTAGATTTTCTATAACATAATGTGTTAGTGTATGTAAGTTCTGTGTGGAAGAATAAAAATGTTGCTAATGATTACTTTGTAAGTCACCAAAACCTGTGTGGTTTAAGACTTCTTGAAACACTGAAAATCATACCCAATAATAACATATAGTTTATGGTAGTTGTTTTGGAAGAAATAAAAAATATGAGCTGTAGTTTCAGGACATACCGCGTGATCTTTGACGTTACAGAAGGGACATAGGCAGCCTTTCTATTACTATGGTAACCAGCAGCTGAATGGCTAGCAGAGTGGACATCCCAGTGTCACTTTTGCTGCTGTGATGTAGAGAAACAAGGCTGACAAGGGAGGGGTAGACAGGCAGGGAGAAGAGAGACTTTTCCAAGGCAGTGAAGCCAAGCAAATAAAAGGGCAAGACACAGAAGATAAAAAAAACAAGGAAGAGTTAGCAGAATATTAAAGCAAAGAGACAGAGGGTAGAAAAGTAGGAATAAAGCATGTACAGTATAGAAGCGAGATACACATACTCATTTTGAAATCAGTTATCTTTGTGCTTAAAAAAAAAACAAAAACATGGGAACTTCGAAAATATGTTTAAAAGGCAATGATGTTGGTATATTATGACGTTTTTAATATTGATACTAAATAATGACATCAGAAGATTATATTTTGTTCTTCATAAAATTAATGTATGGTAACTCATGCATGTTGTCACCTTTGGCATTGATCATTTGTTATTTTATTTCCATCTATGTCATGCATTAATGAAAAAGTGAAGATTTTCAGATAAAGTAACCCCTTTTTGATGCATTATTTCTTTGGTCTGCCATTACTTGTAATCAGATGATAAGGGCTGTTGGTATAAATTGCAATGTAAATATAATGTAAAATAATGTTAATTCTAACTCTAATAGCTAGATACCACTGCCAGTATGCCTTTAAGAAAAGGTATTAATAAATTAAAAAAAAAAAAAAAATGTTTTTAACAACATACAACTATGTCCTATGTCCTGTGTCCCTTGCTTCAGGTCATCTGCACTAAATAATGTCTAAAATCCTGAGGTTGTTTACATCCAGTCCTGGTTCAAAAGCAGCACCATCAACCATTTCAAAGTCATTGCGAGACACTGAAAATTCACATTGTGCTTTGCCCTTCAAACTAGGAAGCCTTCTGTGTGCAACCTGCCAGCACAATCCTTACAGTAATCCTTATGCGTTCAGACAAATACACAGGTAGTACTTTCCTGAAGTCACCTTCTTTGCACATCTGAAGTGGCTGAAGATAGCGTTAACCAATTTAAAATTATAAATTATTTAACCAGCGTAACAAAAAAATAAAAAAATAAAAAATCTTGAACAATGATCCCATGCATATACATTAGTTATAATTGTTGTTTTATTATATTCTTATTTTCTGTTGGAATGCAGTTTGTATTTTTTTTTTTTTTTAAGGAAACTGCATTAATGTGCCATAGAAAATATAGCTGTAACAGCTTAAGATGTCTAATCATAACACAAATGTGTATTTACTGCAGGATAAGGATATAGGAGCTGTCTGGGGTGTGCAAAGAGCTGTTTCGTGTAGCAACACTGCCACCTTCTGAATCATAGAAGAATTATCAGGAAGTTTGGCTTATTTTTCCTAGTGACTTTTTTTTTTTTTTTTTTTTATTTTTAAGATGTCTTCTGCAGGTTTGCCACTCGCTTCAAGCAGGAAGCGTCATGTAACCTTGTAATAGCAAAGTGCCTATCAGCCAAATGATTGCTTCATAAGCCAGTACAGGAGAAGGCTTTACATCTCAGTGAGTCTGCATTCCCACTGTGACAGCCTGACAGACCAGTGGAAGTCACCAGCAAGACAAAATGTGCATCATTCATTGGAAATTTGTCTACACTGCTGCACCCATAACCTTTAGATAATAAAATGCGCACGTTGGTGCTGTTTGGATACAGTTGGCAGGGTGACTCTTAAGTAGATTTAACTTCATCATACCCCAGTAGTTGTTGGGAAAAAAAGTACTTTGTGGAGAGGTGGACACAGCTGGGTCTGGAAAATAAAGGGGCTAGAGGATGCAGTTTCACCATCATTCAATCAGACAACACGCCCTTCAGCAGAACAGAGCCCTCCCGATTCTCTCGAATTACAGAGATTAGCATGAAGCGCATAATGCGGGATGATGGAATTTATCATAATTTGCAATGTCCTGGAAAGATTCGGTTTGATAGAGCGATGCGTCTAGGAGCATGTCATGTCCCACGGGCAGGTCATAGAGGAAGCTTGGCAGAAATTATTTTTGGGATATGTGCATCAGTTGTAAACGCCTTGCAACCAATTTGTCAAAAAATTCTTGAGGTCCAGAAAGTTGAAGGCAGCGAGCATTTGCCATAACGCAAAGAGAAGTGGGCTTCTCCATCATTGGTGTGTGTGTGTGTGTGTGTGTGTGTGTGTGTGTATATATATATATATATATATATATATATATATAATATATATATATATATATATATATATATATATATATATATTATTAATATCCTGTGTTAATTTCAAGACTGTTTACATTTTTCAAGATCTTTAATAGTGGAATTCAGTAACTTTGAAATGTGGTGATTTGTAAATTGCCATTTTGAAATACAGACAGATCTAAATCAGCCAGCTTTCGATCAGACATGGTTGTAAACCGAGTGTCCTGTTTAATAGAAGACGTCGTGCAGATATTGTTTGGTAGTAGAGCATCAGGAGGTGTCTTCTGTGCTATTGCTCCTGGCCTTGATTATGTTCGCAAACTGCAGATAGAAAATGGGAATCGGCATATAGTTGACAAAACAGACATGACAGTGCTTCTTGTCCACTGTGACATTTCTGGAAATGGGCATGTGGAATTTAGACAGGCAAAGGAACATGGTTATTTACAGTAGCATAGCAAGAAGAAAAGGTCCAATATTGTGAAATGATCATGAGCTATTTATGGACCAGCTGACCTTCTTTAGTATTTCGAAATTTCTTCCGCCCAAGAAAATTGTATGCGCTTATAGGTAATGTTGTTTTATATTGTTGTCGTTTCAATATATGCTTCTACTTCAAAACTACATTTTAGGATGTCTCCTCTATTTGCCTTTCTTTGTACATCAAACATAAGATTTATGCGGCAGTTTATCTAACACTGATTCCATGTGACAGTTGAGCATTGGTGGGTTAGGCTTTAAGTAGAGCACCAAAATAAATGAAGAAAAAAACAAAAATGTAACATTTGTATATATAAATAGCAATGGCGAGAAGAGCATATAAAGAACAATAAATACAATATTTTGTTTTAAGGCCATTCTTTTTAATATTTATATTTGTAAAATTTGTTGTCAGTAACCAACATTTCCTAAGGGCACTGCACAACATGAGCCCATCTTTTATCATTTCATATTCAGAGATATGATGTGCTTTGAAAGTATTAAATGCCGAAGAGTAAAAGCGCGATCATAATTAAAATACAGCGCAGACACGATAAAAATAGAAAAAAGGAATGTATCCTCTGCTTTTTTTTTTTTTTTTTAATAATAGCAATAATTTTTGTTATAGTACTTTCTTAAGGGCAAATTTTTTGGTTTCATGAGGCAGGTTTTTTTTTTTTTTTAAATTAAAGAAAGGCTAACAGAGGCCCTGGGGTTATATACCCAATAGTTATACTAGATACAATGTAATCATCTCTCCTCTCTCTATTATTCTTTTGGGTTTGCAAAATTTGGGACAAATACTCGGTAAAGAAGGACCAGTTAACATCAGAACAGTCTATTAATTTGAAAGTACTGCATTTTTTGATGACCCAATGGTACAATAACACCCCCTAGCTTTAAACAGATGTATTACAACATTTTATAGAGAATAACAAACTCTGGAAATACAATGAGAATGTGTTTGTAAAAAAAAAAAAAAAAAATACATAAACATTTAGCCATTCATGATTACATTTTAATTATGGTGCAATTATTCATTTTGCAATTTAAAGAAATGTTAAATAATAAAACAGTTATTTATTTATTTTTGGGTTTATTTTCAGACTTGGCATTAAATCATTTCACGTGGTTCTCATTAGTTTTGTTATGTGGTACTTTTTAAAAGCTGCTATGAGCCAGATAATTGTACCATAATTAAAACTGAATTCTGGGGTTAGTTGCACAAAATATGAATCTTTTTTTATTACTGAAATAACATAGTAGGCTCAAAAAAGATACATCAACTGTGGTACATCTAAGATGACCAAGCTTTGTTCTGTTTTCTCCAGTATAATGTTTGCCCTTGTATGTAACGTAAAACTAGCAAGACACAGCTGGTAAATTTACCTTTTCCTACTGGCAGTTATTCCTGTAAGTTTCATAGTAAGCTCCCACCATATATGGCAAGCCAAAAAACTGAACTAAAATACACTGTTAACAGCACTTAAGAATGAAATACTGTGTATTTACTTTTTTTTCACCTTATTTCAACTGATATACTAATAATGTAGCATTTTGGGCAATATACTGTATGTAGAAAATCATAAAGGATGCTGTACCATACAGGTTGATATCCACTCCAAGCAGGTCTGAGCAGCTCACTAGTCATATTGGCCACTCTGACCGTGAGTGGGTGAAAATCATCTTCTGACCGTGAGCGGGTGATAATCGTCTTCTGACCGTGAGTGGGTGATAATCGTCTTCTGACCGTGAGCGGGTGATAATCATCATCTGACCGTGAGCAGGTGATAATCATCTTGTATCTTACACAGCACCCTATACAATATTGTTTATAATCTAACTTGAAATGTGAATAATTAAACAGTATAACTTTAGTGTGATGTCATTTCCAACTGATACAAGCGATCTGGTACAGGCCATCTGGTATATTTAAATAGCACATCAGTTTCAGGGTCTACTATATACATCATTCTGGATTAGAATAAGAAACATTGAATAGAAGAACCCTTACTGTAAAGGTCCATTTTGTCAGTCCTTGGGAAAATGAAGTCCCTTTAGATTAACACATCTTTAAACCACATGCTTGTTCACAATTGGGTCTGTTTTAGTTATCTAAACTGTAGAATCCCCAATAAACATCACCAAATACATAAGAAAATACAATGAAAAGATGTCTGTGATAAAACAGGTTTATGATTTAAAGGTTGACTGCTTTGTTTAGATAATTGAAATAGACTTAAGTACCTACCTGCACTGTGGCCCAAATGTTTCCTGAACAGTCCCTTCCAGTCATGTTTGTAATGGAATAACATTTAGTTCATATTAATCAATTGTCTTTCTTAAGGGGGTTCGGTGAAGAAAAAATGGGGGGTTTGCTTGAAAGTCTAATAGGGTAACTGAGCTAACAACTTATTTCTACTTAATCAACCCTATGAATATTGAAACAGTCCTCTGGCCCATTAAAAATGTATGTGACATTGTGGTTGTTGATCAGTGAATGAAGCCAATGCAAATGCAACTGTCTTCCTGTCAGCATTTGAAATGTATAATGTAGTCATGTCGTATATTCAGGGACAGGCCATTGACAGTCAATTAACGAGTTTGATTGGTGTGTGAACTCATTCTTTTGAACTGTTAATTGTATGTTAATAGCATTCATTTCTTTGCAGACTCCCATTTGCAGGTTCATAGTTAAAGCTATTTTTCCCCTACTAAGAGCAACCTAAAACAGAACCTTAGTAATAGATTATTAAACACCTGTCTGGTGTAGCTTAGGGAGTTTTTTATGGTCTGTGGGCTCACAGCGACTTCTTTTGATATTCAAATCAACAAATAATGATAGCCTTTTTATTTAAAATCGTAAGTTCTTTTGATGGTTAGCTGGTTAAGAAATACTCGGCTCCAGTCCAACGTGATCTGGGTTTTTCATGGAAAAGATGTGATGCTGCTTGACGGTTTATAAATGGAACGCCAATCACTATTTATTGTTGCCATTTTGCTGCTTTTGGACTTCAGAAACTAGTTGTTGATGTATTGCTTGAGCTTCACCAAATAATCACAAATTGATCCAGCCAGTTCAAAGCTACATGTTCCCGTCCCTACTAGAGTCCCAGTATTGTGGAGTTGCAGAGGCTGCTACTGAAGATTCATCAAACTTAGCAACCAAACCCAGAAGTGTAGAATCATGGGAAACCACATGATAACTGATTTTTTTATGACTGTTCCCCCAGTCTGGGTAAACATTTTGTAGTGAAGTTTTTTTTTTTTTTTTTCCTTTGTTAGTGCTTAAGTTTAAAAAGAAATCTGTCTTGCATTGGGTTTAAACTTTTTTTTTTTTTATCACAGAACATAACATAGTGTTGTTCAATTATGTAGAACAAAGATAACAAAGTACTTCTCTATTTGTTCTTCAATATTTCATATTAGGAAAGTTATTATGAACAAAGACTAGATGGGTTTAAGAGTTCAAAACTACCAAGGCTGCTAAGTTCAAAGGTCACTGATTCTTCTTGACATTTTTTGGAACAATTATATGCTTAGGCTGCCACTCAGAGAATATGGTATATTCTTAATAGTGGCCCTATATTTATGTGCTGTGGAAAATTCTCATGGGTGAATTGCAAAGGGCACTGGGGTCATTTATTAAGTTTGATTTAACATTCACAAAGCAGAGTGGACTTCAGTTGTCAATCTCATCAGAAGACAGCTACAGTAGCTGCGCTGTGCCTTGCATGCTGTGATGATGGGAGATGATAGTATATCCACAATATCACTTAACAGGATGCCCAGAGGCAAGTGTTGTATTTATTGATTCTAACAATATAATAATAATACAATAAATAAATACATTTCAGGAATCTTAATAAATCAGGACGCCAGTTGGACTACTACATTTAACCTAGATCCGTCAAAGCCAAGGTGCATTTTATTTAGCCCTGCGAACTGCTAGGATTGTTCTTTGGATGCCTGTTCATTTTTATCATTTTCAGATCTATTCTATTGTTCCAGGCTTAAAACATATAGTTAGGGCATCTGATTTTCAGTTGAATTTTTTTTCCCAAATTCGGGTGAAGGCTTTTTTAAAAATCGTGTAGAATTATTTAATCAGGTGAGATTGGGTTTTATTTAGAAAGAAAGAAAGAAATGCTTAAGCACAAAGTGTTGACAACAAAGTTGTCGCCAGTAGTTTAAATCCCCAACGTATATATATTTTCACACGTTGGGGTATGCAAAATATTTCTCTCTCTCTCTCTCTCTCTCTCTCTCTCTCTCTCTCTCTCTCTCTCTCTCTCTCTCACACACACACACACACACACACACACACACTGCATATGGAGGCATTTCTCCATTCCAATCAAGTTTTATTTTGTAGTGGAGTTTCAAGTATAATTGCACACAGAACATACAGGAAAACTAAACAACTTTACTCCGTGCTGTTTTCAAAGAGAAACAATCGACTGTTACATGTAAATGCCCTTGACTTAAACACACACTCATAAAACAAATAACTGCAAAAAAAAGCAAAAACCTTGAAGTTATAGTGCTGTAATTTTGAAATATATATATATATATATATATATATATATATATATATATATATATATATATATATATATATATATATATATATATTACTAAAACGAAACCGTCATCTGCGTCAGTTCTGCTCGGTTGCATTTGAATCACAGACAACTGTGCATGCATTTATTCATATACAGTATGTGCCTATTCGGGGAGTTTTAACCCAAATGCAGAAAAAAGCATTTGGGGGGGATCGGGTAAATCCCGAAAATCACACATCCTACATATAATTGAAATGGTGCCAGCCTTGCCCCATTTTTAATTTGGTAATGTACAATAAGTTACATGATTGTAAACAGCTTTACTTTCAAATGTTGGTAGTATAAGTTTCACAAACCTAGAGTTGCCTTATAGTAATAGAATGTGTTCTTCTGTGTGGGAAAACCAGTACTACAGTGTAACTATATGAAGAGTTTTGGAATTATTAAAAATAACATAACTGAAAACTTATCTCTATGTATAGCCAAGCTTGATCTGCCGCTAGTGGTGCCATCCCTTAGAAGAGACAAGTTTCATTGGTAATTACTTTCATGCACTGGAATACCCAAATGCACCCAATGCAGATTGAAGACAGGCCCTCTTTGGAAAGGATCATGCAGTGTTTTTGTAAAAAAAAACAAAAAAAAACCCATAAATAATAATGTAATTTTCCCATCATTAGGCAATGACATGAGTCTAAGGAACAAGGGATTATCATCTATTAAATTAGCTCACAGTTTTACATATTTAATCCTGTTAGAAAAGATAATACCTATGATAATCAGCAGAGGGCCTTATTTTGTCAGATGTATCAATTGATCCTGTCCACAGAGGTCCCTATTAAGGTCACAGATCCACATGGCTGGTCAGAAGCTACTAATTAGCACATTGTCATTTGCAGTTATTTACATTGACTGCAACATGTAGACAAGTATTTGATTTATAGTTCAGGGGGTCGGCTGATCTTTAGTGAAACCTGACCTTTAAAATTGCATGGATCACCAAGACATTTTGCTGCATTAATTAGATTAAACTTATTGAGTTTACCTGTTTTAACATAAGTTTGTCCCTATTTTTCTTGTAATTCTCATTATGCAAATGTGACAATACATGTAATCAGATTGCTTTTGTGCTTTTATATGTAGCACTGAGATTCAAGTAAATAAAAAAGGTGAACATTGCTCAAGCCACTGCTTCTTTACTCCAATAATAAGTACATTTTATTATCTGCACAAGTATGTATTTTATAGAGATCTCAGATCAGAAAATAAAGAGTAATGGTATTGAATCCAAATGCATGTCACTGTAGAAATGAATATTGGTTGGTTTGTTTCTTTGCAGGTTGGAGAAGCTGTATTTTGTGCTGGGCAGATTTCACTTCTGCCATGCACTATGCAGCTTGTACAAGGAGGAGTACGAACTGAAGCCACACTTTCTTTCAGTCATGTTGAAAATGTTCTAAATGCTATGAATACTGGACTAACATTGAGCCACGTCCTTCTGGCAAATTGCTATGTAACAAACAAAAATAACGTTGGTCTTGTACAGAAAATATGGGATAACAAGTCAAAAGAGCAAAGTTCAAAGGTAAGTTGTATTTAATTAATTTGATCTTTTTGTATTTATTTCACAATTATTCATTTTTTATTATATATGTAAATGCACCTGACAAATTTCTGTTGTTCAAAAGTATTTTGTAAAGCTAGAGAAATATGAAGGTTTGAGAACGAGCTTTGTGTTGAAATGCCAGCACAGGTGTTCCCCTGTGGGTCACCTACAAGCTTTTGAAAGGAGTAAGTGCACTAGTGTTCAACAAATGCATTAGTCTCAAGTTGAAATAGGAGTTTAGTGTGAGCATGATTCCAGAATGAAAGTTATCTACATCACAGCACTTTCCATTCAATTCTCCAACATTCAGCTCAATTGGTAGTCAAAAAGGCTCCAAGGATTGAATGAGCACTGAGACTGAATTATTCATTCACACTAAGATAGGGCAGCCATACAAGTTCAGAGTTGAGGTACAGTGACGTAGTAGCAAGATCTGTTGGAATAGCCACACACAATAAGTCTACCCCAAAGCTACATTGTTGTTCAATAAGTTGAGCTGAAAGCTGCACTGGTTGAGTGAGAAGGACAATCAAAATGGATGACTACCTGGAAAGTAGCCAGGAACAGGACAAGTGCAGTAGAAGTTGCTCATCTACCACAGTGACATCCACAAGCATGCATTACGTTTCAAGTAATCAGCTGCATTTCCAAATTGCATAGTTGTAGTCTCTGGTTTTGCTGTATAAAAGATGCACAGACGCTTAGTTATATTTTCTCATCTGACTTCTAATGAAAGAATTTATGAAAGATTCAGTGAAAAACCTATTGCCACACACACACAAACCTACTGCTTTATATTATTAATAGAAATTGTGTCATTTAAATGCTGCTAATGATTAGCTTTAAATGATTTTGGAGAGGGCCTGATGTACTCAATGTCAGTGTGGAGAGCTTATCGTTTTGGTATCTTCTACTGTGTTGAAGAGGAGCTGCATATTTACACTATGAAAACTCATGAAAAGTTTATAACTAGGGAAATACCAATGTCTTTGATACTATGGAGCATGGCACTAAAGAAGATGTCTTCCTCAGCGCCTTCTAATCCATTATCTCCTTTTTAGACCAATGCTGGATCTTCTCATAGGATAATCCTTTCTCCCATTGCAATGAGAAACCAAGCTGGTTATATAAGCTAGGGCTGTAATTACCCAGACTAGAAAATCTCCAAACAGAGAATGCACATTGAATACTAATTTGATGAGTCCTAAACAGGATCAAAACTGTTAATTAACCCAAATATTGAGCTACAATTTGCATTGCTTTCCAACAATGATTTACTTTTTCCCTTCAATTATTTATAGATTATGTTTCAATGACTGTAACATAAGGATTCACTTGTACATTTCTATTGAAAATAAAGTTGCAAGGCAATACATATAAGGTTCTCAATTAAAGACTGTCAGTGTAGTATATGTAACATGTATTTAGAACAGACTATGCAGCAGGTATTTATTTTAACAATAAAGGGTTTTACTTGAACAACTGCTACTTTAAATTAATTTTGCTTATTGTTTTTCCGTCTTTAATATAGAGCATGGACTTTAAGCAAGCTACTGGTACCAGGGGTCTCTTCAGTGCAATGAATTCAAATGACACGGTTTGGCTTATCTGGCATCTGGTGTATTGGGTTTCCCTGGGGTTGGAATTAAACAAAGGTTTTGTATTCATTTGAAGTGGTTGTAATGAGAATATTTAACACAGGTCAAATGCAGATAACAGAACTGCAGAGAATGGGGAGAATATTTTACCTTCAAACACTGGACCTATTTTAACATGTTGATGATTCTGTTTTTTTTTTTTTGTTTGTTTGTTTTTGTTTTTAACCAACTAATTCAAGTGCTTTATTTTTTAACTCAAAGGAGTAAATCATTTAGTGTTATTTATTTGACCAGTATAAATTGTGACTGTACAGGGTATCATTGGTAGATACCACATAATGTATATTTCATGGTATGAAATTACACATGTTTGGAACGTCCAACATTTGTATTAATCCTGATGTTGTCTACATAATTCAATAAGGTGGGTTGTGGTATTGGAATTGCTCAATAATCATCAGCCAATAATCTTCCATTGGCCCGCTGCTATGTCAGTGAATTTTCTGTGATTTAAATAAATCGCTAAGTATTTTTTTTTTTCATTGTCCAGCTTTGTAGACAATGTACATTAAATTGCTGCCTTTTGTAATAAAAGCTGAATTTGCAGCTACTGGATAGAAAATTGACCCTGTCATTTTCGACTAAACTCAGTCTTATATAGCAGATGGCCGTGGACACCCTGGCAAACCTAGCCCTCCCTCCACCTGGACGGCGCTTAGCCAATTGAGCACTGCTCCTGGGAGCTTCTGTTATCGGTCATCAAAGGAATAGATGGACTCGAACCAGCGATGTCCAGACTGTAGGGCGCATCCTGCAATCCACACGGAGCACCTTTACTGGATCGGGAGCCCCTTGATCCTTACTTATTCTAAGTGGATGTTGCTGGGGAAAGGTATGGGTAGAATAGCTTCAAGTTTACCATTAGTAAATGTCTGCCAATGGCCTGCTTTGGTTAGCAGTGTGGCATGGAGTTGGCTGTAAAGGATTTGTAGTGAATTCAGCCCTTGCTACAACCCAGAGGGTAGCAGCCAGTCACCAGGAAGAGAAGCCACACTCTGCCAAGTGTGGTTGAAAGACAAAGTAAGCAGAAATATACTGAAAATCCCAAATTGTGCCACAATCATTTCCCATTTGAAGCATTTAGCATTTACCTTTTGTTCAAAAAGAAATTATATTGTATTGGTTTCTTTTAAGCGAATCTCCTAGTCAAAGTAAAAAAAAATAAAAAATCGGATGATCTGTGTATTTCTGTATAGCAGGATTGCATATTTAAAGAGCATGACAGCTATTACCATTTCCCTGGAAAGTGATCATTTAGACATCCAGCACTGCAGTAACAGTGGTATTTAGTTTACATAAGTAGACTTTTAAGTGACTCTGGAAGCGGAGGAAGTAGTTCTGTTATTGAAACAGAGGACTTGCGCTGAGCTAAGGAGTTACTTTCACAATTTTATGAAGTGCCCCTGCTGAGGAGGAAATGTAGGGGAACTGGCTGAGTTTGTGCTATATCAACTCCCTGCTGCTAATAGGCTTTACGCTGTTTCCTTATTATCGTATTTACCAGTCAAGTTTCACACTTTTCAAGCGGATCCTGTGGCCACGCAAAAAAGAAAAAAAAAACATGAAAAAAGTGCAGTACTAGTAAAAAAAACTTAATTCTGTCAGCAAGGGAGCTCACAAGCCATAATGAGTGTGACTATTTCTTTTAATATGGTACTGGGGCTCCTGCACAGATTCAGATATGCTGAGTAGTTTTTTTTTATTTTTTTTTTTTAAAACTAAGTTACGTTTAACCACATAAGGTACCAATCACTCCCATATTGGTTGAGTCATGCCCTCCGGTGTTTTAAGATGAAGTTGCATATAATGCAATTATACTAACTTTTATTTTTGTACATGATTTTATTTTTGGCTAATGCACAAAGTGGACTATCATTATTTTTAGTTAACTCACTTTATGCTGTTTGGGGATATGACATCAAATGAGATTAGGTTAGACCTTTGATGGTGCAGCGATATGTTTCTGTGATCTTGGTTAATTTTTCAGAGACTATAATTGTGTTTCATATAAACTTTTTATAAGCAGTTTTACTTCAGCGAGTAAATGATTTTAATACATTTTCGTCAGAATCTGTTTCAAACAATATTACATTCTTAAGCATTAAAAAGACTTACCGTTGAT
This sequence comes from Polyodon spathula, assembly GCF_017654505.1. Classification (NCBI taxonomy): domain Eukaryota; kingdom Metazoa; phylum Chordata; class Actinopteri; order Acipenseriformes; family Polyodontidae; genus Polyodon; species Polyodon spathula. The sequence goes on from NC_054550.1 coordinate 27,058,980, forward strand.
TTACATGGTTATATTTTATAAAATAGACAGAAATGCAGCTTCTAAAGATAACATTTGCAAAGTTATTGTTTTAACAACCTTAGACAAGTAGGGGGAAAAAAGTAGAAAAGTTTATGTGTATATGAATGAATTGACCTGCAAAATGTTTCTGAGAATTATTTTCCACGCTATCTCAACACCTTGGGCCAACCAAATGGTCTTTTAGCCTGAGTGAGCGCAGTTTTTTTGGTAGCTCCAGTATTTCATCTTTTCAAAGCGTTTTGCAGCACTTGGAGGGGAATTAGTATTGACAAGGGTAGAATGTGTTTCCTGAAGGAGAATACCTTGCTTTTGTTAACTGCTAATATAACATTTATCTGGAAGAAACTTGGAAGTGGCCTTGACACGCCACTTAAAGCACGCAGGTCTTTCTCTCTCTCTGAAAATGTGAGTGTAGGTTTGGCAATTTGTGGAAAATTATCCCCATTTTTCATTGTGATATTTTAAAGTGGAGATGCTGGAGCTGTATGTGCTGTTGGTGCACAATTAGGCTTTGCTAAAATGTAATCTGCAGACAAGTGCAGTGTTCATGTAAACAGCAGAGTGGGTCAAACAGCAATACCTTTACAGAGGAAAGTGCTGGAGATGCTCTTGTCAATAATTTTGTAGTGTATTTCAAAATAAAGTGTGTGTAACCTATCATTATTCCCCACTTACCAAGTTGAGTGTAAGTGGATGAAAATTGATCCTGTGAATTGAAAGGGGAGTTAAGTGTTATGGAGTTATCGACTGTAGTAGAAAAGACTGTTTTAACTTGCTCATTTCTTTCCCATTAGCAGATAAGACTACAGTATTATTTCATGGGTATATTGTAGTGTAAGCAAGTAAATACATTCTGTGGCTAGTAATACAAATACACAGTTAATGGCTCTGTGGATCAAATTCACTTAAACAGGTTCTTATCTGACAAATTGTGTAGTCATCAACACACTTCTAGTGTGAATACAGAACTTCCTGTAATTGCTAGGTGATTGGCTTCCAATATATTTCTAAAGATGATGCTGTTTGTGTTTGTTAGTTTACTTTGTGTTCCACCAAAATAAATTAATATGGATTGCAATGCCTTATACCATTCTAAAAGTAAACACAGAAGTATGTGCTTACCCAGCCATGGGGTAAGGTTGGAAGTTAAGCTAAATAATTCCCCTGGTCCCTTTTTGTTTGATTGTATATCACAATTAACTTGACACAATAGACCAGTTCTATCAGGGTTTTAATGCAAAAGTGCAATTTACCCTTATTGTTTGATGAAAGAAAATCAGTATAAAACCAGTAGGAAACAACTTCAGTTATGTTATTTAGTTGCTTATTTATTGTTCTGTACCATTGAGATTCCTCCCGTCCCCCCAAAAATCCTGTACCTTAACAGCCCCAATAAAGTAGAATTATATATATATATATATATATATATATATATATATATATATATATATATATATATATATATATATATATATACAGCTCTGGAAAAAATTAAGAGACCACTGCAATTTTTTCTTAAATCAGCATCTCTACATGTATGGCAGTCATTCCATTCCAGTGTCTGTTAAATTCCAACACAGGCACACCTCATTCTACTGAATGAGGTACTGATTAGGGGATCACCTGAACCAACTCTTATTTAACGAGGAAAAGTATAAAAACCACTCCTGTGGTCATCACTATCCTCTTGCAATAGGACCAGCTGGATGGCAAAACAGTGCTAGTAGTACCTCAGCGGTTCATAACAGGCTCCTAGGGGCAGGGCTGAAGTCGTGCAAAGCTAGAAAAAAGCCCTTCATCAATGAGAAGCAAAGAAGAGCCAGGCTGAGGTTTGCAAAAGACCATAAGGATTGGACCGTAGAGGACTGGAGTAAGGTCATCTTCTATGATGAGTCCAATTTTCAGCTTTGCCCAACGCCTGGTCGTCTAATGGTTAGACAGAGACCTGGAGAGGTCTACAAGCCAGAGTGTCTCACACCCACTGTGAAATGTGGTGGAGGATCGGTGATGATCTGGGGGTGCTTCAGCAAGGCTGGAATCGGGCAGATTTGTCTTTGTGAAGGACGCATGAATCAAGCCAAATACAAATTTGTCCTGGAAGAAAACTTGCTTCCTTCTGCTCTGACAATGTTCCCCAACTCTGAGGATTGTTTTTTCCAGCAGGACAATGCTCCATGCCACACAGCCAGGTCAATCAAGGTGTGGATGGAGGACCACCAGATCAAGACCCTGTCATGGCCAGCCCAATCTCCAGACCTGAACCCCATTGAAAACCTCTGGAATGTGATCAAGAGGAAGATGGAGGGTCACAAGCCATCATACAAAGCTGAGCTGCTTGAATTTTTGCGCCAGGAGTGGCATAAAGTCACCCAACATCAATGTGAAAGACTGGTGGAGAACATGCCAAGACGCATGAAAGCTGTGATTGAAAATCAGGGTTATTCCACCAAATATTGATTTCTGAACTCTTTGTAAGTTAAAACATTAGTATTGTGTTGTTTAAAAATGATTATGAACTTATTTTCTTTGCATTATTCGAGGTCTGACAACACTGCATCTTTTGTGTTATTTTGACCAGTTGTCATTTTCTGAAAATAAATGCTCTAAATGGAAATATTTTTATTTGGAATTTGGGAGAAATGTTGTCAGTAGTTTATGTTCATTTTACCCAAACACATACCTATAAATTGTAAAACCAGAGAAACTTTTGCAGTGGTCCCTTAATTTGTTCCAGAGCTGTGTGTGTGTGTGTGTGTGTGTGTGTGTGTGTGTGTATATATATATATATATATATATATATATATATATATATATATATATATATATATATATATATATATATATATATATATATATATATACACACACACACACTGTCGAATGTGGCACCGTTTGTAAAGGATCCTAATATATATATATAGATATATATTATATATATATATATATATATATATATATATATAATCCTAAATTAGGATTGTTTAAATTTATTTACCATGGTCTTGTAGTTTAGTAAAGATGCCTATACACTATCATTTGGGTTCAGACAATAAACCGTTAATACCATATTGGATAGTCACTGTAAAGAACAGTTTCCCATAAGCAATGTCACATTTTTTGCAGCTTTAAAAATATAGATAGATTCAGTACCAACACAAATTATGGAAACAATAAATGGTTAACAGAATGAATGGGGGTGGAGATTTTATTGGCCATTTTTTCTCACACTCACAAAGTATATGTGTATCCCTGAATAGATAATCTTCTACTCTTTAAAAAAGATTTTGCATATTTTTGAAGAGAAAATGCTAAGATATTTAGTAAGTATAGTAATGTGTCCAAATGAAGAAAAATGGTCAATAAAATCTTCACACCCAGTGTTGCTGTAAATCATTTGTTGTTTCCATAATTTGTGTTGGTAATGTATAAAGTTGATGGCTGTTCTGTGGTCCATTTCAAATCGGTTGGACAACTGTATGTAGCTTTCAATATTATGATAGATAAGATGCCAATGTGAGTATAATTTGAGCAAAAACTGGTGCTATTTCATTACTCTTATGCAGGATGAAGACTGTGGTGAAGCAGAAAGAAAATGTGGCCCACTGGTGATTGCTGTGGTCCCTCATCTTCCAAGAGGTGCAGCGGTAGAGTTGCATGTCATTGCAGCCTGTGATGATCCCAGACGGAGGAAATCCTCTCACATGACCAAAGAGCTAACCCTTGGCAACATAGAATATGAAGTACTAGAGTCCAGTTCAGCAGCTTCTGCCACCATTTCCTTATCACTGAGCTTGCCATCATCTCCAGACAGCGCTGAACACAGAGGACATCATTAAAGATCTTTCCAGCTCCTTTAACGAAGCGTTGCATAAGCTAGATGACAACCTGTCTCCCCTGTGCTTCAGGGCTTTCTATAAACAAAGCAGCACTGTTGCTAGATTACTTCTCTCAGGTAAGTCTATTCTAACAGTAAACCCTGCAGTGTTTACAAAAAACTCACTGCCCAGTGTTCTCTGGATCAAAGATCTTAAAACATGATTATTTTGATTTTTGTATTCACGCATCATGGGTCATAAATCAGTCGTGGAATACATTTCTCAACTTTTATTTGAGAGCATTCACAGGGAGAATGATTCTTATAAGTACCTTAATGTATTCAGATCATGCTCCCTTCTGTAAAATTGCTGGTGCTCTGATGTAAATTGATGTTGTAATGTGGCAACAGAAAACCACAAGCAGTGTTGCAGGAGGGAGCAGTAACAGTGGATTTAAATTGGTAGGATGTTATTTAGGTTATTGGGATATTTGTAGCTAAGGATGTTTGTTATCGACCCAGTTGATGCTTTATTGTTCTTTTTTGTTTCCTCCAACTTGATTTTCACTTTGATTCAGTTGAAACCCATTTATACTGCTAAATACTGTACCTTGAATAGAAGTACTATGAGTGGAAGGCACTACCTTCTATTGTACCTGTATCGCAGGAGTAGAACGCACAATGTTGTGGTTAGAGTCACAGTGAAAATAGAGGCTGGAAAACTAAAAAATAGGAGACTTTTGAAAAATCCAGTACTTTAAAGCCTTGATTATTACATGATGAAAGTGTTACACAACACCCTTCCGTGTTGACAAGAAACACTTGTGTTTTATCTTTGCTGTGTCCTGTGTTGTCTACATCACAGTGATATATTTTTTAAACATAATCCTTTTTTAAAATATTTTGTATTCAGATATTATGAATACACTTCTCAACGTAGAATTTTTGTTTTGTTTTGTTTTTCTGTTCCCACAATATGGCACTCGTTTCAATCAGAGCACCAGCATTGTTGCAGAAGGGAGAATGATCTGGATGCACTACAGTATGTGTAAACACTGTAGGGTGTTCTTAAACGCATCAAATCATGATGTCTGATCCAAAGAGGTTAAATATTATAGAACTCGATCACACAGATTTTACTGTATGAATCAAACCCAAATCAATTTGTAGTTTGAATCAAGGTCAAACCGCTACATTTACCAATGTTTATGTAGCTCCACTGAACTGTTATTATGTCCTCAGTGCAATTATTGCATCATACCCTGGACAAAGAACAAAGAATATAGAAATATTTTCTTTTCCTTTTCAAGCCACGATCTTGTGCAAATCTGAAATATATCATTATACAAAAGAAAAACTTTGGCAAACTAACTTTTTGTTAGAGGTACTACATGGCAATTTAGTGGTCACGCAATTCTCAGTTTACAAAACCAGATGCTGTTCCAGAGGGGTGGGGTGGAAATCTACTCTCTGATTTAAAGTAAAAGCCTCACCTATAATGTTGTGGTTTTAGAATATCATAGACTTACAATTTTCTGGGTGTGTTAATGCATATATTTACCACTAGAACATTTCAGCATTTCATATCCCAAAAACAGTAAAATACAGAAATGTTAATAATTTATAGGGTTTTGTAACCAATGCAAAACAGAATGCTCAAAAAGTTACTCATAACAGCAAATATTATATATTTATGTATACCATATGTTATGTTTAATGTACATATAGAAATATTTAAATCTACATTTAAGTACATCATTTCAGCTAATGTTGTGAAAATGATTTTGCTCCAGTATGTCAATACATAATAAATTCAGAATAGGAGAAATTAAAGAAATATGTGTTAGCACCATATAAATGGAACCTTGTTATACTTTGCAGTTTTTTCAACTCAACACTTAAGCTGGTATTGAACTGGAGTTTGTTACCTTTTTTCATCAAAATACTGCTTTGGCCTCAGTTGATGCCATTGGCTTTGTTTATGGGTCAGAGCTTTTACCCAGAGGATAATTCCAAAGAAAAGTCAACGGTGGATAATGAGAAGTAACACGCTGGCATTATCAGAAACGTCAGAAAGAATGAACCATACCCTTTAGAAAACAAACCATGTTGAAAATAGGAAACCTATTTCTAGATGTCTAAACTCTGTTGTCTCATGGGTTTAGGTTGATAGGTGGACATTTAGCTTTGACAGGCTGTTCATTATCTAATGCCCTTTATGTGCCATACAACTTAAGAATGATAACATAATTAAATCTAAGAGTAAACATTTTAAAATTAAGTTAAAATGTGTTATTTACAGCTTTCATATTTTGAAGACATCTACAAATATAAAGAATTGCCTTTTAAAAAGGTGTGCTACACATTCCTATCCAGTATGACTGTGGTTGACACAGTTGGAGATTGTTGCTGAAGTTCTGAATGATTTTTTTGCTAGCAATAGAAACCACCATGTTTCATATAAATGAATATATAAATGGCTTTTTTTTTCTTTTTCTTTGGGCAAAGTGAGAATGAATAGAGACCCCGGAGGGCAGCAGCTGGAAACAATAACAGACCCTGAGGGCAAAAGGCAATTGAAAAGCTACAGGGGCAGAAACGCTGTTGACTTTTGCCTGGTTTTATGTGGTGGTGGTGGGGGAACATGGCAGCACTTTATTTTTCACAGGTGTTATAAATGAAATATAAACAAATCTAATACAAGTGTAGATATTTTATCTATAGTTAATGTATAACAGTAGCAATCTTGTGAAAATTGCTTTCTATTTTAGCTGGTTTCTTTTCAATTATGCTACCCTGCTTATAATTGCTGATCCCTGGAATGTTTAATTGGCCACCAGAGGGAGCCCTTATTGGGACATTGTCAATGATAGACACACTGAAATTGTCAAAAGAAAAATGCTTTTAGGACCAATTCAAACAAGTTCACTGCATCTACTACCTTGATAGTATATGTGTGTTGTAGAGGTAAAAATACAAGAAATGAGAAACCAGAAATACTTTGTATAAATATTCATTCAGTAACACATCAAATTCACATTAATAGTGGTATGCATTTGAAGGATTTTTTTTTTTTGGAAGGTATTGAATCAATGAAATCATTGAAAAGCTGATAAATTACACAAGCTTCAACGCAACAATTTCCAAAATGTTATATGTTGTGTTGTGAAGGAAACTTCCAAATGCACACAAAAGTAACGTGATTTGTGTTCACTTTTGAAATCAACTACATTCTGTGCATTTCCCCTTTTCGGCAGTTTATTCAGGCAGCTTGGCCTAAATTAACAATTTGCACGATCTAATGGCTGCTAATTATGCAGTTGTTTATCGGTTAATTTGAAACAGTTTGAGATTCACACTACCACACAAAAAAAAAAAAAAACTATTGTGCTTTAGGCTTTCACTCACTTTAAAAGCCCCAGCAGACGGATTTCACACAAAAATCCCTATTTTTTTTGGACCATTTATTCCCCATAGAGCATCTTTGTGCAGTAAAAACACAATGCACCAAACTGTGAACAGAGCTGAAGTACCGATAATGTACTCAGTGCATATTCTTTTAGAACAAATCAGTGATACCCGTATGTATTTTTGTCAGACTCCTGAGACCATGGATTGTATAATATTGTACCAATTTAGCCTCTGTCTGGAGTGAAGTTCAGCAATGCCTCAATTGTATATTTTTCCACTTTGGACAGTATCAAACCGGCTACCCTAGTACTAATAAAACATTGGGTTTCGTACTAAAAAAGAAAACAGCCGTGTGGCAGGCTGGCGAGTGGATAGAGGCCCAGAGACAGACTGCAGTTCAAAAAAATATAATTTTATTATAAATAGATACAAGGGCACAAGGGCCAAAACAAAGGGATTGAAACACACAAAAAAAACAGTACAAAAAACAAACTTACAAAAATAAAGGTTTCCAGGCTGGGCAATGCCTTCACTGGATTTAGAAAATTGAAAAATCACACCAAACAAACACAAAAACAAAAAAACCTGCTTCCTCAGCTCCCTCCTCCCAAATGAGAAGCAGAGGCCTCCTTTTATGTCAGGTGGCTGGGCACTGATTGATCGTTAATTAACCTAATCAACTAATCAACCCCAGCCACCTGAACATAATAAACCCAGGCAGGTAGGGGAAATTAACCTCATCCCTGCCAATTTAAAAAGGGCAGAGCTTTGCTTTGCCACAAGCCGTTAATGGTATTTTAAAATATTTACATTCTCAAATGCAGCAGTGGCCTTTCCATAGAGTATTATTTGTTTTATCTGGTATCATGTTATCTGGCATATGTTTTATATAGTTACAACTATTGATTGCCTTAAAAACAACCTTCTCATATCCTATAATCATAACCGATGATCATACCCAATCCAGATATGTAATTGAAAACACAGTCCTTTCCAAGGTGAAACAAGTTAATATTGCAGTTAACAGGCCATGGCAAAACAATAATCACATCTAAAAATAATTTAAAAAAAGAATAAGGTTTTTTGTTACTGTTAAAAGATATTATTTGAAAAAAATAAATCATATTTGTTTATATATTGAATCCCTCTTGAGATGTAGGAATTCACTATAAGGATCATTTAGGCAGGATATGATAAAGCAGGACTTTTGCAAATGCCAAATGTGTACCAAGGCAACACCAAGGCAACACCTAGAAACACATTAATTTACACTATAATAAACACCCTTTCAGTGGTGCCTACAGCCACATTTAACAATATTTAACGAGTCACCTTCCCCAGTTGCTGCTGTTAAGATATGACCCTGGAGGGCACAACATAACCAACATACATCTAGCAACAGTGTACAAGAACGACCTTGCCCCATGCTTGCATAATATCTTTCTAAGACAACGGGGAGTCAAGAATCAATTTAGTCATTTGGAATGAAAATAAAAATTTGTGCAAGTATCAGACTGTTCCATAATATAAAAGTGAATTCTTAGATGCACCATGTAACTGGTCTTTTTTTCAGACCAGCTTTGTTTGCAGACGGCTTTAATTACAATGTGCAACGAAACCAGATTTGGATGGATCAATTTAAATGATGCTTTAACAAGCAAGTAATCATGTATTAACGATGCACAGTCCACGTCAATCACGTTCTAACATATCCATGCTTTTGCATCAATCTTGGCATAAACGCATGTTTTTTTTTTTTTTTTTTTTATTTAAATCTACCCTATAGTGACCATATGCTTTAACTGCTAGGAGATAAATGGCCTGCTGCAATCTGCCAGGGATTTGAGGACATCAATAATTTGTGAACAGTCATATCAATCCTGGTCGAAGGGTTAAGTGCTTTGCTGACCACAGGGCACATCTTTTGGGATAGGGGGTCTAAGTCCATAGTTGGGAACCTAATCCCATGTTTGACAGCTCTTGGTTTGCACTGTGTGAATGTATACCTTAAGCAAAATGGTTGATGATTCAAGAATTTCTAATTAGCTTCTAGTACACGTGTCAAACTATGTAAAATAAAATAAAAATAAACAAATATAAACTTTACTCCTTTGGTATTCTACTATGTTGTGTTTTTGGTGCGTAAGTCCTTATTTTTGATGGATATTTTAATGAATGCCCTCTAATTATGAAGTAACGGACATTGATCAGGCACCAGCCAAGCATCTTGTAACAGGCATTGGGAAATTAGAGTTAATTGATTGTTTTATGGGTCTATCAACTAAGTGATTTAAAAAAGGGTTGTGGAGATAAAAAGAGCTGGATCTGTATTATCACATGAAATTATATATTGTATAATGTTTTTCTTTTTCTTTAGGTTTTGTGCAGACTTTGAAACAATCGTTGGATGATAGGAGCTCAGCAGTGTCTTTGGTGCCAGTAGAGGATTTGCCATTCTCGAGAAGTCTGCACATTGCTTGCTGGTTAAGCAAATAGTGTAAATAGTAGAATCTTACTACAATACTTGGTAACAGTCTAGCTTATTGGGCACAGCTGGGATTTGGGAGCAGTTTTCTAACCCAGTGCAGCATGATATTTGTCTAACATGTCGGGGGTAGTCTCAGATTGGCCTTTCAAGAAATACTGCAGTTATACTGCATTATTATTAGTAACCATCGATATTGGTAAAAATACATATGAAAATAATGTATATCCTTGAAGTTATTTGTAAAACAATTAATTGTTTTGGTGATTAAAGCAATTTTATATACAGTGTATCAAGTTTTCTTTTTCAATATTAAATATGTGGATTGTGTATTAACCAATGTCAACAAAAAACATAATTTCTTCCCAAACACTGAATACATTTGTTTTGTCTTCATGAAGTAACAGGTTTGCTCTTTTGTTTTTGTTTTGTTTGTCTTTGTATTTTTGAAATGCCCTCAAGGGGCCACTTATTCCCCCCTGTGCTGTAAAGGATTCTGGCTGTCAATTTTTAATGAAGAAATGTGCGCTTTATATTCAAATTGTGTCAACACCCTGTTTAATACATTGAAAAAAAAAAGCAAAAAACAGTCTGCAATGTTAAAAATGTCAGAATAAATACGTATTTATTGAAATAGGATCCGACTATGAAAAAGATGGGTCTGGGCCATATTTCTGAAGAAATGCCTGGTTAAACTTTTTGTAGTAAATTAATTATTTACACTTTGTTTTCATTTTTGTCTTCATGTTTCATTTGCTGAAAGGTATTATTATTGTGTACTGGCCAGTCAGCCCCAAGTAGCAGAAAAGATTAAGCCACCTTGTATTCACTATTGATTCAGATTCTGTCACGTAAATAAGAATAGCCTGTTAGGAACACGCCTTCTGTCTAGACTTCTTAATTTAAAGAAGAAGCCCACAATTTACTATTTGTCTTGTTTTTTTTGTTTTTTTTAGAGATCATTTATTTAAAAAGTCAATTGAAAAACACCATTACTTCTATTGCAGTAAATATTGTACCTGAAATTATAGTGCCCTGGCAGCTTATTGATCCAGACCGCTATTAGTAATGTGCTTTTTGTTTGCAGTGGTTAAAAGCAGGTCCAGTAGAAATTCACAATAACGAGTTTTCTTGGAGGTACAATAAGAAGGTTTATAAACTCCAAAAGAGTGTTTTAAAAACCATTGGATATTTTAAAAATGAAATCATACAACTCACGTATTCAATAGACATAACTGTAGGCATCTCCAACACCTTTGTATGCATGTTTAAAGGTGTCACTAGTGAGAATGTTCTGCCTTGGCACATTAGAAAGATCAATTGCTAGTGTTTTTTTTTTTTTTGTTTAGGTATTTACTAAAAAAAAGTGACTTATTCAAGGAATGGAAATATTGGTAACGCTTTATATTGCGTGGCATAAATCAATATTAAATAGATATGCAATTGCATATTAAATTAACATTTAATAGATATACAATTGATGATAAATTTATGTTCAATTATTCCTTGTTACTTTCCATTAACATTTAAGTCAGCTTAACTGTAAGCATGTAAACAATGGGAAATTATTACACATTTCCAAGGGTAAACAAACATAATATAAATGGATGTGATATACAATGACATTTTCAATCGACATTTGGTTAACATTTAGCAAGAAACCAGCTATTGCATATTTATTAAATATTAATTTAATATGCAATTACATATCTAGTTAATATTAATTTATGCCACGCAATATAAAGCGTTACCAAAATATTTATTTTTGATGGCACCATTTTTAACATGTTTATGCTGAGAATTTTTAGGTGTGCAATTTTGACCATCCACCTAAAATCCTATGGTTTTCTGTTTTTTTTTTTTTATTATTATTATTTCTCATGATAAATGTATACATATTCATCCAACCTAGTCTTACCTTTTGATATGTAGTTTGCATTGAACTTTGGGCACTATAATGTACTTTGAGAACACAAAGGACAGAATGGTTAATGGAAAGTAACTAGAAATGGTAGAATTTTAACAGTATGGTGAAAAGTATTCATGCCCAAATCAAAGAGATCTTCAAGGAGCTTGTCCATTTGATCAGTGAGATATCAGTGTACTGATAATTCACAGCAGGAGATCCTATCACTAATATTCATTTTGTTTTAAGTGCAGAAAGCTGTAATTCAAAGTGGAGCTAAAAAAAGCTGAAGCAAGCTATGGAGACAGTGATATGTTCCCATATACATATTTCACCTTTTTTATATCTAGCATTACAGATAATTTGACCACAGCAGAACTCATACTTGCATTATATGCTTCACAAGGAATGCTATGTGGGCTTTAAATGAAATTATTATTAGTTTAATTATTATTCTTATATGTGTTGTTCAGAATTAAAGCAGCATTTCAAAAGCAGATATTTTATCTAATGTTATTAAAGCACATACCCCAGGAAGAATACATGTAAGAACTAATTACATTGAACGGATTATGACAATGATTAATTACTTATTAATAGGTGTAACATAAATACAAACCACAGTGCCAGTATAGTTGAGGCTCACTTTACGTCCTTTCTGTGTACTTAAGGCAAAACATCTTTAGGGTGGACTTTTTGCTCTTTGGCCAGTGTGCCATGTGTCACACTTTGGACTACTGAAAGTACAACAGCTACAATGTTATATCTGTGTTTACTGGAAATGTAGTATTTGATTCTTTAATGCATTACAAATGCATTAATTTGAGGTTGCTGCCATCAAGTGGACAAAATGTATAAGATCATTTGCAAAGGTAACTTGTATTAATGCTGTTTTAAAGAAACGTTCGTGCAGTGGATGCATTGAATTACATTATATATGCATTGACTATATTATGAGTTTCTGAACATTATTCAGTATACATAGGCCAGTTGTACTTATTTATTATTTTTAATTCAGTTTCAGTACAACTCAATGATGCATGTCTAACAAAAATAATCCCTTTTATAAATGCCAGTCTTTCACACATGTCTATGCATTAAATCTCATACAGAATGTACAAGTTCAAGTGGGTCGCACATTGCCTGACCTGGATGTGCGTGCAATTAAAAAGCTGGAGAACACCATAATTACTTTTACAGCATTCCCTTTACTTGCTGTAAAAAAATAAATAAAATAAAATAAAACAAAAAAGCATATTTAATGTTTATATCCACATCGTTTATTAACTGTTGAATTGCGCAAAACAAAAGTCCCTTAAAAACAAATGTGTTTACACGGAAGATAAATGCCTTCCCAACAGAGACCCGGATAGAGAGTATTCATGTGGAGCTAGGTGGTGAAGTGCATGCAGTGTTTTCTGGCCTCATCAGCCACGGGATGAATTGTGTGGTATGAAAGTAGGGACCTCTGTTGGTATCAGAGGGGATTGCAAGTAAAAAGCAAGCTGAATAGTGTAGTGTAGTTTTCTCCCAGTGATACATTTAAGTCTATCAAAACGTTCACTATCTGGGACACATTGATGACTCTAATGTATTATCCTTAAACGCTGTATTCACTTACCCCTAATTGACACTACATGAAATTTGCTGTACATGTACTGCTTTTGTTGCTGAAAATGCTTTGACCAACATTAACTCACTCAAACCAGCATAACCAGCTGAAAACAAGGAAAGCATTTTTTTTTTTTTGGTTCAAACCCAACTATGTATAGTATATAAGATATATAAACAACACAAATAAAGCAACAGTTTATTTTGAACCAGTCCAGGTTTTACTATGAGGTTTAGTGTTATAGACCTTTGTGGCAGTGTTGTAAATCTAATGAGGCTCATGGTAAAACAAGGAAAGGAGTTTTAGAATGGAATGTAAATAAATGAGAGTCGTGAATTGGTGCTGTTTCATGATTGTACCATGTAAATTAAATCCATTTGAAATAATAACATGTACATTCGTTGCAACAAAGTTTGAAGATGTGTCAAGATTAGAATTAAAAGTACATTTTTAATAATTTGAGCTAGGAACCAAAATAATAGAAGCAATGTTTCTGCCGGTTTCTAAATGCAAAGTTATTGCTGTCAAGCGTGTTGTTTGGGAAGTGCACGCTGATGAGAAATAGTATACAGAATTATAATAATTTTACTGAATACGTCTATAGATTTGAAGTTGGGTTGATAAAGGTACGTTTAATTCAGTATTCCTTAACATTTTTTTTTTTTTTTTTTAAATTTGCCAGTCATTCATTTCACTAACAATGTATGTGATAAACGTAAGCATTAATTTACTATCAATTTGAAACCAATGCCGATGTTCTCGAGTTTAAAGTCGATATATTACAGCGATTCAAAGATACAATAAAAGTTTATCTTAAAATGTCGTTGATAAAATAGAAAACCGAGCTCGCTTTTTTCTGCTTTGTGAGTAGGATGCGGTTTGATTCCCATGATACCCTAGCTGAAACCGCAAAAGCAGGGTGTTTCTTTTCCTTCTTTATTAAAATACTTTCTTGGGCATATCGGTTTGTATTCGGAACAGTAGACGTTCTGAGAGCGAGGGAATTGATGAATTGGTTATTATTAGTATTAGTATTAGTATTATTAGTATTATTTCGTACAGACACACACAAACATCCCTGTTACAGGAAATGCACTCTCCCAATTATCTCTAGGGAGAAGTCGAGCATTGAGCAGACTTCTTGTTTTGTTCCGTGTTACATGATTTCAGGCGTGAGCTATCTAGATATTCGGACGTCAAGTAGCAATGAAAGGTACGTTTTATTATGCATACTTTCTGAGGAGGATATATAGCATTTCTGTTATACAAGCTAGTCCTTATGGGAGTATAGCAAGTGGTTACTGAGAAATATGGCAATAATAGCCCTTCATGTCAATGGTGATATTGGTAGTAAATGGGAAAAATATTACATTATTTGTCCATTTGAGAGAAATTGAATGTACTACATTTTATAATGTAATACTGGATGTAAAACAACAAATCCTATTTAATGAACACTTCTGTAGATATGTTGTCTATATATTACGACTGGCAAGACCAAGACTTGATGAGGATATGTGTTTGTGCATTAGGATAGACTCATCACCACTCACATCTTATGGCTGGTTGAAGGACTGTTTCTAATTCATAGAATGTTTAATGGTTTCCGTTTTTTTATTATTATTATTTTTTTTTTTGTGTGGGGGGGGGGGGGGGGGGGGGGGGGGGGGGGGGGGAGAGTTTGTCAATAAAGAATAGACTGTTATTGCACGTGGAGGTAACATTTTGCAACTTCAGCTAATTTCAGACTTGGTTTGTTTCTTCTTGTCCTACTATTGGATGATTGAATAGTTCATTCTAAAATATTTATCTATATATGAACTAAAAGTATGTCATACTGTGTGGTCTACATATGTCAACTTACTCAAAAAAATATTTTTCAATATAGGCTTAAGTTTCACACAGTTTAAACCAGAAAGTTTTGGTAAGACCAAATAAGTTCATAAAATCTGAAATCAGTGATACTTTGGGTGATTATTAGAGCATAATATGATGTCGACAAACTTGCTGTAGTTGTGTTCACTTTGCATAGAATGACTAAGGTTAATTCAATTTCCACTGTAGGGTCATGCAGGGCTGGAGCCCAGCCTGTCAAACTGTTGTCAAATCTCTAGTACATTTTGAGCACAGTGCATAGCAAAGCTATTAATATATCAACAGTACACAGATCTGCTAAGTACATTTGTTGCCTTGTTCTTTCTAATAACAAGTATTGATAAGTCCTGCACGATGCTTGCACTGGCATGGGTCTTGCTCTTGGAAGTTAGACTTGCAGGTTTGTTTAGTATTTATCTATTTATTACTTTGCCCTGTGCTGGTTATACACAAGTATAAGTAACACACAAGTTATTTCTTTATAATACAATGATGTTAGGTTTATTTTCTGTGTACTGGATATTCTTTAAACAATTGCAGCTGCATACAGTAGCTATTTGGAAAGCAATCAGGAAGCCAACAAAATATTTTATGAATCCTGGTTATTTATGTAGGCATAAAATTGAATGTAAGTGCAATTAAATAGGGTTACTATATAGTTGTTTCCCCAAGCAGGTCAAAGCATTTATGGTGGGTGTCTTATGACCCATTATTTTAATGCTCATTTGTAACTAAGGTAACACTTGATTCTGTAAAACATCACAAGATTTTTTTTTTTTTTTTTTGGACTTTCACACAGTGTTCCATCTAGAATTAACTGCTCAGCAATGTCAAATTTCTAGGGAGTACCCAAGTTCACTATCCTTTACTGTATTACTTGATTTAATTATTTATGATGTTTCAGTTTTAACCATTATTTTACTGACTTTACTTTTTTTCAGGATTGATGTGGATTATTCATAATGAAAAAAGAAATGCAAACTTCAGGAACATGAGGGAAATCAAGAACTAGAATGTTTAACCACAGTTAAAAAGCATTATCCACATGGGACAGAAAATGTTTGCATAATTTACTCTCTGCAAGACGAGGAGGCAATCATCCCCTTTAAAAGGGCTTCAACAAATTAAGACTTGAAATGTTTCATTAGGGGAATGGAGTGTATGATCTCATTGCCTTTGGCAGAAGTGTGTAGAGTTTTACTCAAATTGTACTCGTAGTCTCACACCTTTTAAAAGCAGTAACTAAAACAGCCATTTTCAAAATGAGCAGTGGCTTGGAGACTTACCAGACAAATGCACAGCAGTGTATTTCCACCTCAAGTGAACCATTTGCAGACTTTGCATTTGACAACTGCATTAAAACAGAAGGGGAGCACCGGGACACAGAAAGCGTTAAAAGGAGTAAAATGATGCATCAGTGCACTGTTTGTTTGAAGTCGTTTAAATTTGCATCAAAACTTGAACGCCATTATCTCATCCACACCGGGCAAAAACCTTTTGCATGTTTTGTTTGTGGTCGAGCGTTTAGACAGCCGATACATTTAAAAAAGCATCAAGAGACTCATACAAAAGATAAATATAATATTCAGTATGTGGAATTCATGAATGGGAATGAATCAATTGATCACCTCCATTGTCAAACTAATAGTGAGGATTATCGGTCCAATCTTACACATGGCAACCCTTTGCAGTTATTTCCTAATGTCCAGGAACTAGACCGAAGGCAGTCAGAACAGCTTGAAGTTAATAGTAATGTAATCCCTAATGATCTGCATGGAGTTAATTGGAGTAGCTCCAATGGTATTGACGCTTCTGATTGGTCAGAATTGGAGAGACAGGCTACACTGAAACAAATACTTCAAGAGCATCAGTTTAACTCTTCTAGCGAAGGGAAAACAGTCAACAGGAGAGTTCATCAGTGCACAGTTTGCCAAAAGTGCTTCAATTCTCCTTATAAACTTCAAAGACATTTCCTTATTCATACGGGACAGAAACCCTTTCAGTGTTCCGATTGTGGCAAGAGTTTCAGACAGTTGGTGCATTTAAAACTCCATAAACGTACCCACGAAGAACCAGGCACTTCAATGCATTCCTTTGAAAATGTGGAATTTGGAAATCGGAACATCTCTGCTAACTGCCAGCAGCATCCCAATGATAGCAAATCCAATGAGTTTGAGGATAATTCTGGTATGTCTCTACAGTCTTACAAACTTCAAGACCAGGAGTTCAATAATTCAGAGATACCTGGAATCAGCGACAACGCTTTTTCAGATTCGTATCACCTAGAAGGATGTGTATTCAGTAGCAGTAAAAGTTTAGACTACAAGGTGACTGAGAAATGTCTTGAAACAGAAAATAAATCTGCACACAGGTCTCCTAAAGGCAAACAGAATATGAAACATCAGTGCACAGTGTGTTTGAAATGCTTTAATTCTCCTTCCAAACTGAATAGGCATTCTCTTATTCATACTGATCAGAGACCTTTTAATTGTCAGGAATGTGGGAAGACCTTTAGGCAGCTTGCACATCTAAAAGTTCATAAAGAGACTCACAGAAACATTAACACCATTGGACATTCTATTCAACAGGGCGCAGTTTTGGATTCAGATAAAATTGATAACCAGGAGCAAAGTCATCAGCCCTGTGAGGTAAATCCAGCTATTTCTTCGCAGCCATATAACCCTCAAGAGCACAGACCTAAGTGCATGTATCCTCCTTCTGAAGTGGAATATTCAATGTGCCAACGAACCCCTAACAATTCATCCACCAGTGTAGACACTTCAACAGAGTCTGCACTTGCATACAAGCTTAAAACCGAAAGGGAACACATAGGTGATGATTGCATTCATGCAAGGTTAAATTCAGCAAGCAACAATGAGAGGCATAAGTGCACTGTAAACTTTAAGTCTTTTAAATTTGCTTCAGAACTTGAACATGGCTCTCTAACCCACACAGGATTGACTTTCAAAGGTCCTGGCTGTGGTATTACATTCAGGCAGGGGGCTGTTTTGAAAAATCATCAAGTGAAGCAAACAGAACTGGGTGATTTCAAGTACACTTTTCAGAAAGAAGAATTTGAGAATGTAGGTGATTATATTGATTCAGCTCAGGAAAAACAAGATTTAAAAATCCCAGCTAAACCTGATATCGAATTCCATGAAAAACAACCAGAGTTGCTTCCTGAAAAACCTGAATTAGAGAAAATAGATGAACTTGAACTTAACATTGTCATAAAACCAGAAGACCCAGGTGATTGCTGGCAAGCTAATGATACTGATGGTGTTATGGAAGTCACAACATCTGAGCAATGCTTAACATCAAAACCTACTCAACAAAAACTTTTGTTCAACTCATCTTCTGAAAAGCAAAGTAATAAAATTAGTAGTAAAGTTCATCGGTGCATTGTGTGCTTGAAATGCTTTACCTCTCCTTACAAGCTTCAGAGACATTTTCTAATTCATACAGGGCAGAGACCTTTTAATTGTTTTGTTTGTGGCAAGATGTTCAAGCAGCTGGACCATTTAAAACTCCATCAACAGACCCATGCAAGACTGGAACCTTTACATCCATATCAGTTAGAGGATTTGAGGAGTGGCAGTGACTCTCTAGCTCATCAACAAAACAGTACAGAAAATAACTATCTGGAGACTGTTGTTAGATCTGACCTCTTTTTTCAAGTGTGTGATGAGGATAAACGTGGACAATCTTTTATCCGTACTGTTTCTGAGTTAGACAAAGAGAGACATGTGAATGGATTCCACACAGATGAAGCACTGGAATGCTCTGAACAGATGTCTCAAAAAGATCTGCTTGGCACTGAGACAGTTAAAAAGCATAAACTGCACCCGTGCTCCATTTGTTTGAAATGTTTTGATTGTCCTTCCAAACTTCAGAGACATTATCTTACTCATACTGGGCAGAAACCATTTCGCTGCTTTGCTTGCGGTAAGGAATTTAGGCAGGCAATCCACTTAAAAGTGCATCAGCGTACACATAGTAAATGGAGAACTTTTAAAAGTGCCTTTCAGCAGCAGAAGTTTTTGAATGCAAGCAGCATAAACGGCAGTGAACTGAACCACAGTAACCACAAATCTTCTCAAGGAGGACTCTGCCCTGATACAGTTTCAAAATCTGGGGCTCTTCAAGACCATAATTTAAAGCAATTGGGAAAATTAACTGAGCCAGGCAGCTTCTTTGAAATTGAAGACAATGCTCAAAGTAACAGAAGAGTCTATCAGTGCTCTAAATGTTTAAAATGCTTTAGTGCCCCATCGCAACTGGAGAGACATTACTTGATCCATACTGGGCAGAGACCTTTTGAATGCCACATATGTAAGAGGGCATTTAGGCAGTCTTCGCATTTAAAAGCCCATTACAGCACTCACAAAGCATTGAATTTAACCCAAGACCAAAACCACACCGAGAACAAAACATCTGTGGATGAGGGTGTGTCTGACTTTGTGTCTGAGGCTTATATCCCTCGAGACCTAAAAGTAAACCAATTAAAGCAGCTCACTGAGGCCATCGTCTCCTTAGAATCTGACAGAGTTCAAACAAATGGGCATGTCTCAAGTGAAAGTGCAGCCATTATATCCACAGACAAAAAGAACAGCTCCGCAGAACAAGAATCCTCCCAACACTGTTCTAATGGAGATGGAAAAACCGTTAAGAGACGTATCCATCGGTGCAGTGTGTGTCTGAAAAGCTTTAATTGCCCTTCTAAACTTCAGAGGCATTATCTTTCGCATACTGGGCAGAAACCATTTGAATGCTATGATTGTGGTAGGAAATTTAGACAGCTAACACATCTAAAAAGACATCAGCTAAGCCACACCAGTAGAAGAACTTTCAAAAGTTTTTTACAGCACAGGCGGCTTTGGAATGCAAGCAGAGTTAACAGCCAAGCAATTAATCAAAATGACCACGATTCTCAGGGAGATATTATATCCCAGCCTGGTATTCTTCAAGACCACAATCTAAAACAATCTGAAATTACTGCCTCCTTAGAGTCTGATGAACCAAAGACGGAAGAATTAGCTCTTGGTTGTACCAGCAAGACTAACTTTGGGACCGAACAAAGGTCTCTTGCCCCCACTCCTGATAATCAAGAGCATGTTCAGAGTAGTAAAAGGGTTTATCAGTGCTCTAAATGTTTAAAGTGCTTTGATGCCCCATCTCAACTAGAACGACACTATCTGACTCACACTGGGCAAAGACCTTTTCAATGTTCTATTTGTTCTAAGACATTTAGGCAGTTATCGCATTTAAAAACACATCAGCACACCCACAGTGATGTAAAGCCTGAGCAGAGCTTGTCTGGGTATGAGGGAGTTGACACTGCTTCCCAATTATGTATCCCTGAAGAGCAAAACCAGAACCAAACAGAGCAAGTATCAGAAATCCATGTTCCTTTCGAGTTACGTGATCGTTGTTCCAGTACCAATGAAATCTCAGAATATGGCAGAGATAGTGAATGTCTTCCAGCAGAGCCAGCACTTTACATGCAACAGTCCAACTCTCATGCAGGAGAAAACAAACCAAGTAAACGAAAAGTACATCAATGTTCTGTTTGTCCCAAGAGCTTCAATTCCCCTTCTAAACTGGAAAGGCATTTTCTTATTCATACTGGCCTGAAACCCTTCAAATGTTATTTATGTGCCAAGTCATTTAGGCAGCTTTGTCATTTACAGAATCATCAGCACACCCATACTGAATGGAAATTCTGTTCTGTTCAGCAGATTGGTTTTGAGAATAAGCATTCCAACAACCAGACGCATCAGTCAGAAATGAAACCATCCTCTGGACAGATGAATTCTGATGCCCTTGTGTTTTCAACCGCCTCCCTTCAAGAGGAAGAACCAAAAGCATCAGAGCAGCCAGAACCAGTTTCAGAGCCAGTTGAACTGGATACAAATCGGTCATCACGTTGGAACGACACTTTTGATGAGAAGGGTGTATTATTGAATCAGATTGTCGAAGATCATCTAGCCACAACAACTAAAAGCAAAGAAAATGTCCAAAAGAACAAGAGGATTCACCAGTGCTGTGAGTGTGAGAAAAGTTTTGCTTCCCCTTCCAAGCTTCAGAGACATTACCTAATCCATGCTGGGGCAAAGCCTTTTGAGTGCCATTTGTGCAACAAGACATTTAGACAGGCTGCGCATTTAAAAGTCCATCAGAGAGTACATGCAAAATGGTTTGATGGTACAAATTCCTGTGAACAAACCGAGCTTGAGACTGTGGACTCTGCTAACAGTGAGGATCAGACACATAATGTGCACCAGGCATCTCTATGTGAGGACAGTCCCAAAGTCACTTCACAGTATTCTGTGAACAAGGTGCACGCATCAGGGAAATCAGAGAAATCACCACAAATTGATTTTATTTCTTGTCCTGAAAATGTCTGGTGCGACTCCAGTCCGAGAGAACTATTTAAGTGTTCAGTATGCGGCAGTTTTTTTGTAACAGAAAAGATGCTACAAGAACACTCGTGCACATCGAATAATCAAGTAAAAGAAAAAAATGCTAACAGAAACCTTTATCAGTGTGCTATATGTTTCAAAAGTTTTGATTCCCCTTCAAAGCTTAAAAGACATTATCTCATTCATACTGGACAGAGGCCCTTTCAGTGTTCTGTGTGTAACAAGACGTTTACACAGTCATGTCATTTAAAGACTCATCAGCTAACTCATTTCAAGTAATGAAATGAAACCGGTGTGTGTGGTTTTAAACATACATAGAACAGAGATTGAAATGGTGTTCTGTTGTTATAGAGCTTGTTTAAGAAACAAGGTCATACTGACTACTGAAGTGGTCATGGTTGGGGATGATTTTTATGTAAACCTATATTGTATGCAGGAATGAATAGCAGTTAAATACCCATTCCGGTATTTAATATGTGCTTGATTACCCACAGTATATCAGTAATAAACCCTGGTGTGTCTGATTTAAGCATAGTAAAACTGAGAATGGATCAAACCACAATGCAGAGGTAGATTTAATTCCATCCCAACTCCATTGTCTAATGTTTTATATTTTCCAAAGATGTGATTTTATCTGCTTAAATTTAGAAACGTGTTAACTTCAATCAAGAAAACAATACCTACCAGCATTCCACTGTTTACATTCCATATCCTAATTAATACAATTTGTGACATTTCTATTCCTTATATATTTTTGTTTGGCAGGAAGAGTACCTGAATATATTTCTGAACCGCTAAAATATTCTTGCCCCTTGACAACTCTGTTCAGTGATATCCTCCAGTTTCTATTCAATGCTGTCTTCTATGGACTCTTCAAAATTTCTTGTAAATCTCTAGGCATTTAATCATGGCATGCTTAGCATCATTGCCTTTGTTTTTTATTCAGATTTTAAATCATGTGTTTGTTTTAAATGTATGTACTTTATGCAAAAGAGAATACAACAGTGATATGTCTGTTAATCCTGTACCCATGCATAGATCTTCTGAAACGCTTCCTTCTGGCTAGTGCATCTTCAGTCGCATTTATTTGTGTGTTTGTGGTGTGTTTTTTTGCGTCTAAAAGCAGAATCACATTTTGCTGTGGTCCAAATTTACTTAAAATAAATGGCACATTAAAACGTTAATAACATTATAAGTGTATTACAGTACATTCTGAATCTAGTTCCCCCTCCCATATGAGAAATTAGAAATGAGAAAAACGAGACACCAACTGTATATGCCATTTTTCAAAGGGACAGTATATCATTTTAATGAAATGAACATTGGCCTGAACTTTCAAATGGCATATCTATATAATTTTGATAAAATAATGAAAGTAAAAAAAGAGTCTATCTGATCTTATTTGGATACCATATTCATCAGTTTTTAAGATCCCCCAAAATATAATTTTGGTCACTTTGCTTTTACATAGTTATCACCATGCTCCTCTCTAATTCTCACTGCATTGTCTTAATACTTGTTGTAAATTGTGTTAAATTATTATTATTATTATTATTTTTTTTTTTTTTTTTTTTTTTTATTGTCAATTGTGTTTAATGCTTGACAGTTTATTATAACTATTAGCCACTGTTGCATCTCAGTGTTTCATCTCAATGTGATTTTCTTTTTTTTTTTTTTTTTTTTTTTTTTGTATGTGAAATATCTTGATAGATTATACACTTAATTATTGTTTCAGTGATGGCTTAATGAGAATAAAACTAAATAAGGACCCTGCTGTTTTGAAGGGGCTCATAGAACCAGCAAAACAAACATTGTTATCTGCTATTGTTAGTTTGTGCAGCCTGGCAAATGCAAACATGTTTCTCTGTGTCATGCATGAAGTGAGATTACACATGGAATAATGTTAATGGTTTTCTTATATTAGCCTAATGCGGTGTATAGAAAAGCCTACTGTTTTTTTTTTTTTTCTTCTTTTTTTTTTAAAGGCTGTTTTAACTTTAAAAATGCAGTACTTAGAAAATAATGACTATTTTCATAATTCACATTCCATCATTGGATATTTGCTGTACTGCTTACAAACCTAAAAAGATAAACTGAAGTAAAGAAGCATTCCTCATGAAAGAGACCCAGCTCCTATATATCAAATGCTTTATTTTAATGAATTAGCCTTTAACTCAGTGGCATCAACATGCTCAACTCAACAAACTGGATACAAGTAAAAAAAGTGAAATATTATCTGAAAAGATTTTACTGCAACTGAGTTTAGCAATTTTGTTATATTTCTGATGTGTTACAAATTATTATTTGTAAGTTCATGTGAATATTTATAAACTGTTTTTTTTAATGAATAAAAAAAAGTTTCTTGCAGCTTTTTAGTGTTTTTCTGTGTGTGTTTGAGCATGTAAACCACCGTTGAGCTTGGCCCTCATCAAAAATGATAGTTGGGAGGTAGAATTTACGCAGACTATATGTTTTTTTTGTTTAGTTTTTTCTCAATTTCAAAAAGATGAAGCCAATGAAAGACCCACTGGATAGTTTCAACACTGTATAAATCAGCTGGGGAACAATATCATTCTCCAGCTCGTGACAATGTCCATGCTTGCTTTGAAATGCATGGCTATTGTGGGAACACCATGACCTTTCCAGATACTTGTAAAAATCTACTTTAATTCCACTGCTGATATATGACCTGCTGTTGTTGGGGGGGATTATTTTAAATAGGACTGAAATAGAAGGTTAGATTAATCTTCTTAATCATGCAAAATATATTTTTGTTCTTAAATACAGTAAAACAGAGGCATTACCAAACTATACTCAGTAAAACATTAATAACACCAGAAATGCATTGCAATACATACTGAATCTATCGTGTCCTTACATGCACTACCAATAAAAGAAAATAAAAAAAAAACATGTGACAATACATGCCAAGGTACTGTACAGTACATGATTTCAATGAAACTGACAGACCTGAGCTTTCAAATGGCCTGTCCATATAATTTAGAACTAATAATGAAAATAAGTGAACGAATATAATCTTTTAACACAGCTGAAACCTTTTGTATACATGTAAAAAAATAAAAATAAGTAATTTTATTATTTTTAAATATATATATATATTATATATAGATATATATATATATATTATATATAATATATATATATATATATATATATATTAGAAAAGAAACCAGGTGTCATGCAAAAAACTTTTAGCATCTCGTCCATCTTTTTGTAGAAAAACACGTTAATGGATCACTAGGGGGCGTAATTACCGAGCGTTGACAGGGCTACCTGCGACTGGAAGCCGATTTTGACGCGCGTGTTCTCTAAAACATTGTGTTGATAGTTTCTGTATTGTATCGAACGCCAATAATACATCACTCCGATTTTCGATTCCAGGAAAGAAATTAGGTAATTACAAGATACCAGAAGCGTTACAAATTCCTGTTGCCTGCACAGTAATTGTAAAATAAGACCGTTTACAGAGTTTTGCGATTGCGAAATCGTAAACAGCATGAGTAGTTTACCTGTCATGAAAGTTCAGCAAATCATCAAATTTCAGGATTAAGATATACCATTTAATTTTTTTAATGAAACTGTTTTTATTCTGACACAATTTGTTGGGAAAAATATAGTAAGGCAGTATTTCCTGGCACTGTAGTGTTTAGCAAATGCGTGACATTAAGTTACAGTAACATACTTAGACGGGAACGTGTTTTAAGAATTGATTTAGCTTCGCTTACCAATGTTAAGTAATATTATTATATATATATATATATATATATTATATATATATATATATATAACGTTTCAACCCAAAGGACACAAATAAATTATAACTTTCAATGACAACAGGTAGTTCCGATATATATAAAATCGTCCATACGCCGACTGGTATTGTAATACATTACCATCACAATGTTGAAGTATGCACATATTATTGTTTATTTTCATGTTTGAACTACACCCATTGTATTTAATTGATTATATCTACGTACATAAGTGGTTACTGCAGTTGTTTGTAGTAGTCATTTGTAATTCGAGCTTCTGAATGGCCAGTTAGTTTTCTAGAATAGCCTTTATAAACGTTTAATGGAAATGGAGATAAGTTTTGTATTTTCTTTTAACAGTAAGTGAATGCAACATGGAGAAGACCGTACAAGTAAAGAAGTCATATGCACCCTCTGTGTCCCAAATAAATGCAGAGTTTGTAACACAGGTATTTTTGCCATTTGTGTTTTTTTGTGGTGGTGTTATTTTTTTCCACACAACATGTAATACAAAAAGTTGTCTAGTGTTTAGTCCCCTTAAAACACAGCGGTACATCATCAGAGAATTCTGTGGTCTTCAGGCATCATTCTGACAATAGTATCACTATTAAGTTAAGAAAATTCGTTGTGGCTTCAAAATGTTTTATGAATAATTCTGAACTGATTGATTATTTTTTTCAGTTGGCAAATAAATATTGGGCACCACATGTCAAGAAGAAATTGCCCTTTGACCCAAAGGTAAACTGATTCCTGCTGTACCTCTTTGTCATTACAATAGTTAATCATAGATATTGATAAAATATTTCAGTTTAAAAAGTAAATCATCATAATGTGTTTTCTCTGATTGTTCTTGTAAACTGAAGTTATTTTGTATGTACCCAGTTTACAGATGACAATAAATACATGTTTTTGTTTGTACTTTTCTACGTTCTTCTTTAATAGGTTGTGGAAGATGTGTACCAGAAAGAAATTCTGAAGTCAAAGTAAGTAAAAATAACAAAGTACTGCACCAGAACACATCAGTGATACTCTAAGAAAAATAATATACTCTGTCATGTGTTAAAACAAGTTGTATGTGGCTTATTTCAGAAATGTTGTCCCGTAGGGTAGCAGTTTAGTTTCTGGTCTAAATGCTCCAAGTCTAGACCACTGTGAAGAGCATTTTATGTTGAATCTGCAAAAAAAAAAAAAAAACACTGGTATTGATTTCTGAACATATAAACCAATTAATTAATTTTGTTTTTTTTTAGGTTTGCAATCAGGAAGATCATGCTGCTTGAGTTTAGGTGAGTTGTTGGTATTACTGAGCACTCTTTTTAGTAGAATAATGTTGTAAATTATTACCTAATAAATTAATTTTAGACAGACTGGGCAGGTGCATTCAATACACATTGCCAATCTTGTTTTTAATTATTAATGTCTCTCTCTCCTCCCCCTTATAGCCAGTATCTGGAGAATTACCTGTGGGTGAACTATTCCCCTGAGGTATCCAGTAATGCCTATTTAATGACAATTTGCTGTATTGTTAATGAGAAGTTCAGAGAAAACGTCCCAGCATGGGAGGTAAGAAATCGGAATTATTATTTCTGTTTGGAATTATTTAAATAGCAGGATTCATGATGTTCATAGGCACTGTAATACTGTTAAATCAAAATCTTGTAAAATCTACCACCGGTACTACATATGGTCTATATTAGTCAGATTTATTATTATTATTATTATTATTATTATTATTATTATTATTATTATTATTATTATTATTATTAAATATTATAGTTTGTATTTTAAATAACCCTTGTCTCTCCACAGACTTTTAAGAAGAAGCCTGAACATTTTACATATTTTTTCAAATGTATCCTGGAAGCATCGCTGGCTGATGGAGATGACGAGTTGTCGCTGCGAGAGCAAACTGTTCAACTCCTCTTTCTCGATCACTGCTTTAACAGCCTGGTAAATAACATTTTACTTTAAAAATACTTCCCCTGCTATCTCCAACAGCATATGGAAATCTACCTTGAGGCAAGGAAGGTGGCGAACCCCTGCCTTAACTAGTATTCTTGAGGATCCTGCTTGTGAATGATTTCTGACGAATATAAGCTTAAACAATCACTTGAATTTGGTTAAATGTTTAAGGTAGATTTAATACAAGAAATGATTTAATACAAGAAACCTGATTGGCTGAGCTGTTGACTGACATGTTCGGCAGCAGTAGTTTGATTTTGATAAACCCTTTGTGTGCTGGTATTTGTCACAATTATATTCAACACTGTTTATGTTAGTCAAGTTCATGCGCATGACACATGACGGGTTTACCTTCTTGGTGAGGGTATTTCTTGACAATATAATAATTTCTAATGCTGTTACTGTCCACTGCGTTTCTTTTTTGAGACAGCAGTCTATACTGTTGAGTCTGGAGATCCATCCGATAGCTTACTTATTGTTCAAAACCAAAATAGGCATTCCATGTATTATGACTTTCAATTTTTATGGAATATAATGTACATTCTATTGTTGTGCATTAAAGTTAAGGGCTTTGACTTTTTTTTTTTTTAAGTATATCGGTAGGGTGTATAATTATGAGGTGAAATAAGATGCTGGAATTATTCTTTTAATAATAGCTTTGCTATTGACTTGACAAATAATGTGAAATACGGTATACATTAAATGTATATGTAGTGAAATGTCATGGTTACAGTTAACTGAAATTGTCTAAATGAAATAAAACTGGCCATTTTTAATGTCATACCTGGAAAGGGTATTTGAGAATACAAAAACATATTTAGACATGAATAAAATGAAAATAATTAGCAAATTGTTTGTAATATATAGGCTTGGGTTTCTAGTTTATTGGATAGATATATATTTAACCGTTGTCTTTAGTTTTTGTTTTCTTGTTGCAAAGCTGCGTACAGTTAGTTTAACTGAGGGAGTGAAATGGCTAAAAATTGCCTTGACTAACGTGTTTATTTTTTAATGACAGGAAGTGGACTTGATCAGAGAACAGGTACAGCAGCTCATCTCCCTTCCCATGTGGGTTTGTCTGCTACCAGTAAGTACCTGCAAACAGCAACTTCGTGTTTTGTGTTAAGCTTGAGTCTTTTTATGTCTGCTTTTGATACTTATTAATATATCCAGGTTGTGCCTGCTTGGCATATATTGTAGTATTGAAACCCATGTGTTCTATACTGTATATATTGTAGCGGTCTCAGTTAACGCAGGCAGGCGCATCACACAGGGCGAGGCAGTCCACACACAGGCGGAGGGCAGGCGCGAACCCGAGATCTCTCACACTAAAGCATAGCGCAGATACCGCTGTACAACACAGCCGGCTCCTTTGCAAGGAGCTTATATCGGGCTTATGTCTTTGTGTGTGATATATTGTATTTCTGCATTCCTCTGTTTCGGATTTACAGCTTCTCTAATAAAACTTGTGAAAAACTGTTTAATAAATGTGTTGCAGACACGGCTTGAGCTTGAATTAAAAAAAGTACCCAAACTGCGGAAGTTTTGGAATCTGGTCAAGAAGAATTATGATAAAATGGAAAAAAAGGCAGCAGAACAGTAAGAAATTCAATATTGCTTAGATTTTTTTAAATCCTCTTCAATCAGAACATTGTATTTATGTATCAACTTTTGTGACAACATTTTTATTTGTTTGTATTGCTTGACTTTTTATATTATACTTCACTGAGGGGTGAAAAAGAAAGCTAAATAAATCTATACTATTATTTGTTAAGATGTAGTTGACTTTGTGCCTTTTTTTTCCCCCCAGGGCTAACAAGGAGAGAACATTTCTTTCCTTTCTTATTAGGAAATTCCTTAGCGTGCTCAAGTCAATTCCTCCATCAGGTATTTTTGGAATTATTTTGTTTTGTTGTACTTACAATAATGCATTGTGGGCCATGATATTCACAAATTTTACACTGGTATGCTAAAAAGAAAACAAAGCTTTTATGTTAAAGTTGAAAATTTGGAAGAATTTTAGAAGTTTTCATAAAAATGTAGGTATAACTCAATAGTGAAACTACAGCTGCAGGTTTACCAGTAGTTTTTTAGTTGCTGATGACTGCAGTATGCTTCAGTGCAAGAAAGTGTATGTTCTTTGGTTCCTGGCAGATTATCCATGAACAAAAGAGTCTTCCGCCCTCAGATTCAGATCATTCTAATTGCAGGTTTAAGGCTTCTGCCAGACCCTAGAATACAACGCTGTAGAGTGCTGGGGGCTGTCAGACTGAAACGCAGCACTTTTATTAAGACACCCTGCTGGCTTCATCTATAATTTCTTCTGTCAGCACCCCCACCCCACCCACCGCTCTCCTCATCATCCTTGAACATACTGCTTGGTCTTGGTGTGTGTGTCAGCGTGTAAGGGGGAGAGCTGCAACCTTAAAATAATCGCCGTCTCCAAGCTGAGCTCAGGTTCCAACCTGATTCAGAAACTGAGAGCCTGATGCTGTAGAGAGTTGGTGCTCAAGTCATAATGTTTTAATGTTGCCATTAATGTTGCACGATAGCCTTTCATCTTGCTGTTTTTAAATAATACGTGCTAACCTGTATACCCTCCGAATTTTAGGTCCCGTTTCTTTGGAAAAAATCCACTACTGTGAAAGATTTATAGAGCTGATGATCGATCTGGAGGTATGGAAACCTTTGCATAAATAATGTCTGATGCAAATAACAGTATTATCTTTCTTTTAATACGTGATATTATGGGATATAGGGGTTATTTTGCTCCTTAGCTTAGTTTTTTTTTTTTCTGTAAATGTTACCAAATAAACGTATCTTCTGGTTACAGAGGGACCCGTGGAAAATGTCCCTGGCGCTGCACTAAAAAATAAATGCAGCAAACGTTTGCTTATTGACGCACTGCTTGTTACACTGCATTCCCATAGGCCTTGCTTCCCACCCGCCGTTGGTTTAACACCCTTCTGGATGATTCTCATCTTGTGGTCCACTGTTACCTGTCCAACCTCCTTAAAAGGGAAAAAGAAGGACATCTTTTTTGCCAGGTAAGGTTCCTTTTGAAATGTCTAGTCTATTAATCAATGCAGAATTTGTGTTCTACAATTTCTATCTATGTTTTTGATGTTGTTCTTGACTTGAGTATAGTAGATATATTAATTTCAATGAACAAGAAAAATAAACGCTACATCTTAGGAACCATTTTGACCACATTGTTTGTGGACAAGTATTACCATAAGTTATTGAACAAACTGACTGTGGAAAAGTGTCCCAAGTCACCGATTTGTGTTTCTTGTTTAATGTTTCTACCCTTTTGAAATACTCTGTTCTGGTTTGTTTGCAGCTTTTGGACATGCTTAAGTTCTACACAGGCTTTGAAATTAATGACCAGACAGGGAATGCTCTGACACAGAATGAAATGACAACGATGCACTATGATCGCATCACATCTTTGCAGGTAAAACATACCAAGTATGTCCCTGATGGTCACATATGTTTTTGTGTGACCAGCAATCAAGATAAGAGAGAACACTGTCTATTGCATATCAGTATTTTATTATTTGTATTATTGTTAATATTTTGTTTTAAGAGTATGGCTTTAATGTTTTATTTAGTGTTTTCTGTTTTTGAAATAAAATAGATCTGTCCTAAAATCTCTCTTACCCACCTACACAAAACAAAACAGTGATTACCTTCCACAGTGTAAATTCTGTTGATCCCATGGTACTATTTATAATCAAATTTTTTATGAAATGCAATAAAAATTGTGCGAAATTGAAGTGTAGGATTAAAGATTACACTTTTGATTTGGTTTTAAATTCATTTTTAAATGGGAGTTACATTGATAGTGGGTACAAGCTGATACAAGACACACTAATGGCACATGAACTGCAGAGTTTTATTTCATTTGAATTGACCTCAAAAGCTTAGAAATACACCGTTGTTTTCATTTCGTAAGCTAGAGTGGGCTTTACCTTTAGGACAACCAATTAAAATAGCTGGTTTTGAAGGTCATTCGTTTTAATAATCATGCGTATGTCATCTAGATATCCAGACCTAGATCCCTTTGTAAGGAAAGGTATAAAGATACACACAGCAATGTATATTTTGGCTGATATTTAATTATCTATCTGTCTGTATCTGAACACTCTTTGCGTGTGCTATTAAAATATGTTAGTGTTGGATATTAAGACATGCTTTTAATAATGTGCAACCTAATGTTTATGTGTGTCTTTGCTAATACGCAGAGCCAATTCCAGTTACTGACATAAAATCCAGAACAAAACACTATGTGTGTGTGTATATGTATGTATGTGTGTATATATATATATATATATATATATATATATATATATATATATATATATATATATATATATATATATATATAATATATAAATATTTTTATTTTTTTTATGTTTTTATTTCAGAGGGCAGCGTTTGCTCACT
The DNA here is from genome assembly GCF_017654505.1 of Polyodon spathula. NCBI lineage: Eukaryota > Metazoa > Chordata > Actinopteri > Acipenseriformes > Polyodontidae > Polyodon > Polyodon spathula. The sequence continues at coordinate 27,090,710 of NC_054550.1, forward strand.
TTCAAGAACTTCATAATTTTGCTTTGTCAAATGTGGCAGCAGTGGACACTCGAGATTCCTTGCTAAAATTGTTTGGACCTCTCAGGTAAATATAAAATGTTTATTTTAAAAGGGTGGTAACACAGGCCATTTGAAATCATTTAAGGATCTTTGTTGTAAAACCGCTTTAAACAGCTGTATGCCTGCAAATACCCTACATTTTTTATGTAGAAAGGATTCAGCATGCACTGTTGTGTTTAGTTTGCTGCCAGTCTCCCAAATGTGTGCTCCGTGTGCCCACTTAGGATCTGAAACGTTATTGATAAGTTCATGCCAATGCATCTGCTGACTACTTATCAGGATGAGGAACTTCATGTCTGCTAGGCTGGTGTTCCTCAATCTAGTCTTTCAGCAAAAAACATTTTAGTCAGGTTAAGGTATTTTATAGTTAGGTCAACATCCTCCACCAATTAAAGAAAGTTAAAAAGACTGTTGAATACCATGTTTTATTTATTTTTAAATACATTGATAAATTGATTTTCACGATGCCTGATGCAGTAAAAAGTTCAACCAATCTATAGAAATACAGTTGGAGCATATTCTTATAATAATTGAGAGAAGGCAGGTCACTTGCATTTCAGGCTGGGGGAGCTCTGGAATAAGAGAAACTGAAATTCAACCCTGAAAAAACATTTAAAAGATACACACGATTGATCTTAGATGGTGATCAGACAATCTAATCTCCTAAAATTACCAAACAACAATAACAACAATATCCCTAAAGCCCAGTATACACTAGCTGATGCTAGGGAATCACATCGCAAACTATTAAATATGCTTAAACTTTGTGAGCCAACTGAAATTGATTGGCCTGTCCTGTAAAATCACATCGCAAACCATAATATGCTGCCCGATGTGACTGAAAAGTCAGGTTGCAATTGATCTCCTCGGACAATGTGTATTGGGTTTAGTGGTGTGAAAATAGTTTGCAGGTTATGTCTCGTGAATGTGGTGGAACCAGAGGTAGGCTTGCAGATCTTGCATAACTGTTTCTTGATGGCAGTTCCATCCTTACTGGAAAAGCTTGTGCATGTATGTCCTGCTTGTAGTTTTTACAATGCTTGGCGTAACCTTGACAAGCCAACATATTTAAGGAAAATTCAGGTCAGACTAGCAGTATTACTGACTGTGACAGATACCACTTGAAGAGATTCAAAAATAGGCCCACCACAGCACCAAAAATTAGCTTAACAAGACCTGAAATAATGGAACTGGTTTATCATGAAGTCTTTTGTATTGAGGGTGGATGACAGAGTAACTACCATAATGCAGAGGTCTCCAAAATTTCTTGGCTGAAGGCCCCCCCATGACATTGGGCAACCTTACTGAGGACTGCCACTCAAAAAAATTATTTTGATACCTTTCAAGGTAGAGTTTGTTCGTTTGTACCAGTAAACGTACTGCTTTCATTATGTTCAGTGTCATTTCTCGGATGTTTGAGAAACTGCTCTATAATAACTGTACCTGGTTGTACTCGGCCTGACTGCAAATGTAAACGGGAAAGCTGTGGTTTCATTGATTTATTTCGGAGGAGGAAAATATATCAAGAACATAAATTGCTAGAAAAAAAGTGTGTGTATGCGCTTCGGACCCCTGAAACTATCTCGTAGGCCACCAGTTAGGAAACCTCTGCCATAGTCCAGATGCCAAAATATAGAAGGTATCTTTCAGTCATTCACACTCAAATTCAAAGATCCAGTATTCATTTTACCAACAGAAATTACATTTTGAATATAAACCACTGATAAACTACTTCCTTTTTATATCTGCAGTCCCAACACACTCCACCAGGTGGCATCGTATCTCTGTCTCTTGCCAGCTCTGCCTGAAGGAGAAGAGACAGCCTATGAGAAGGAGATGCTCTTGGAACTATTGGTAAGTGAAATTCAAGCCTTTTAGAGAAATCATCTGGAAATAAAAGGAGAGACCTGGTGTATGCTGCAGTAGAATAAAAGCCAGCAATTAAACTGAACAAAAATATACGCAACATGCAACAATTTCAAAGATTTTACGTAGTTACAGTTCATATAAGGAAATCAGTCAATTGAAATAAATTCATTAGACCCTAATCTGTGGATTTCACATGACTGGGAATACAGATATGCATCTGTTGGTCACAGATACCTTAAAAAAAAAAAAAAAAAGGCAGGGGCGTGGATCAGAAAACCAGTCAGTGTCTGGTGTGACCACCATTTGCCTCATGCAGTGCGACACATCTCCTTCACATAGAGCTGTTCAGGCTGTTGATTGTGGCTGTGGAATGTTGTCCCACTCCTCTTCAATGGTTGTACAAAGTTGCTGGATATTGGCGGGATCTGGAACACTGTGTCGTACACGTCTATCCAGAGCATCCCAAACATGCAAAATTGGTGACATATCTGGTGAGTATGCAGGCCATGGAAGAACTGGGACATTTTCAGCTTCCAGGAATTGTGTACAGATCCTTGCAACATGGGGCTGTGCATTATCATGCTGAAACATGAGGTTATGGCGGCGGATGGATGTCACAACAGTGGGCCTCAGGATCTCGTCACAGTATCTCTGTGCATTCAAATTGCCATTGATAAAATGCAGTTGTGTTCGTTGTCCATAGCTTATGCCTGCCTATACCATAACCCCACCGCCACCATGGGGCACTCTGTTCAACGTTGACATCAGCAAACCGCTCACCCACACGACGCAATCCACGCTGTCCGTCATTTGCCTGGTACAGTTGAAACCGGGATTCATCCGTGAAGAGCACACTTCTCCAGTGTGCCAGTGGCCATTGAAGGTGAGCATTTGCCCACTGAAGTCGGTTACGACGCCGAACTGCAGTCAGGTCAAGACCCTGGTGAGGACGACAAGCACGCAGATGAGCTTCCCTGAGACGGTTTCTGACAGTTTATGCAGAAATTCTTCGGTCGTGCAAACCGTTTCATCAGCTCTCCGAGTGGCTGGTCTCAGACGATCCCGCAGGTGAAGAAGCCGGATGTGGAGGTCCTGGGCTGGCGTGGTTACACGTGGTCTGGGGTTGTGAGGACGGTTGGACGTACTGCCAAATTCCATAAAATGTCGTTGGAGGCGGCTTATGGTAGAGAAATGAACATTCAGTTCTCTGGCAACAGCTCTGGTGGACATTCCTGCAGTCAGCATGCCAATTGCACGCTTCCTCAAAACTTGAGACATCTGTGGCATTGTGTTGTGTGACAAAACTGCACATTTTAGAGTGACCTTTTATTGTCCCCAGCACAAGGTGCACCTGTGTAATGATCATACTGTTTAATCAGCTTCTTGATATGCCACACCTATCAGGTGAATGGATTATCTTGAAAAAGAAGAAATGCACATTAACAGGGATGTAAACAAATTTGTGCACAAAATTTGAGAGAAATAAGCTTTTTGTGCGTTTGGAAAATTTCTGGGATCTTTTATTTCAGCTCCTGAAACATGGGACCAACACTTTACATGTTGTGTTTATATTTTTGTTCAGTGTATTTTCTTTTTTTTTAATTATCCATCATTGTCAGAGACAAGTCTGTGTTCGTCTTAAGTCAAAATGTGAACCGCAGTACTAAAAAGACAAATGACATTAGAAGTGTGTTTCATGTCATAATTCATAATAAAATAATGGATTTATTGGCTTTAAATAAATAAATAAATAAAATGATTATCTAGAATGGAATAAATTATAATTAACCAATGCCACTGTCTGAGCTAAATTCATTTATTGCTGAAGGTTACAAAACATTATTAAAAAAGTAACCTTGGAAATTATCTCGATTTGTACACAAAGCAAAGACAGTTAGCCGTGTATAAATCTCACTGTGACCATTTGCAAAGCTGTGTTGGATTAATTTTTTCCATTTATGAAAATCTGATGAAAATCATAGTAGATTAAATAATGTTTCTCTAATCAAATATTGTATGTTTCAAATTCCAATTAAAATAACGGAGCAGCCTGAAAGAAAGTAGAGCACTTGATTTGCATTGATTGCATACTTGTCACTTTTGTTAGTAGATAATGTAACAAGGAGTTAAGAGTAGCTTTACCCAAGCTTCTTCTGGAAGGTATTAAGTGACCAGCCTCTACAGGATTTGCACATGTGTTTTAAATTGAGTCACAAGAAGCAAAACAATCCTCTAAGTCAATTCAATCAAAGATAACTGTGCTGTGTTGTCGTCTTAATGCACCATCTTATACACTATAATTGAATATGCACTAAAGTGGATTATTTTTTTTTTTATTTTTTTTTTTTTATTTTTTTTGAAAAATTTGTAATTTTAATTCAGTATCAGCAACATAAATATATTTAGGTTTGTTGCAAACAACCATGAAATTGTTTTTTTTTTTTTTTTTTTACTGCAGGTTAGCAATGTGCATTGATAAAGCATTTACTGGCTATAGTAAACTGCTGAAATTATACAACCCTATACCATTAGCAAACTCTTCTTAGTAAAAAGAGCATTGGTATTGAAATGATCTGAGGGAGTAGTTACAACAGAGTAAAACTGTCTTACATTTGTGGTTCTTTCCAGGTGTCCCGACATGAGCGGAGAATATCCCAAATTGAACAACTTAACCAAATGCCCCTTTATCCCACGGAGAAGATTATTTGGGATGAAAACATTGTTCCTACAGAATATTACTCTGGGGAAGGTATGGAAGAATAGGTCATGCAAAATTATATTAACTGTCCTGATAGATATGAGAAAGTAAGCATTTCAAAAGCCTTTTTTTTCTTCTCTCCATATAGGGTCTTGTTTTTGCAACAAAATAAACCATTTTCCTTTTTCTATAATAACAGTAATACAGTGCTCCCTCATTAGAAGGTGTCCCTTTATATTGCGGAAATGGTTTTTGCCACATCCACTTAGGAATCTGAAGCACACTGAAACAGTCCAGTAGCATAGTTATTGCTTATGCACAAGCAAAGCAAACAACAAAGACATCAAAGAGACTGCTCTGTGTGTGTGTGTGTGTGTTTTTAGTTTTAAGGTAAATCAACCAGGTGACTTTGGCATGTGTTCCTGTTTCAGGTTGTTTGGCTCTACCAAAACTGAATCTACAGTTCCTGACTCTTCATGACTATCTTCTGAGGAACTTCAACCTCTTCCGACTGGAGTCAACCTATGAGATCAGACAAGACATTGAAGATGTGGTCAGCCGGATGAAGCCATGGTAAGTGATAACCTCAAGACCTTAGAATATTTCTGGCCATGAAAACTGGTCCTTCATTGTCTCATAAAGAACAACACTTTATAGTAAACATTAATATTTAATAGTGGTAAAACATAGAAGGAAATTGACTATCCTCAGCACTTGTACTTACTGGATTTTAAGCAGATCATCTAAGGGCATTTAATGGATATTGCTGTTTTGGAACAGCCTCCAGAACTAAGTAAGTGAATTCTAAAAGGCTACTGTGAGTTACATTTTGTTTTATGTCAACAGGCAGTCAGAATATGGAGGGGTTGTATTTGGTGGCTGGGCTAGGATGGCACAGACAATTCTCGCCTTTTCCATTGTTGAGGTTGCAAAACCCAACATTGGAGAGAACTGGCCAGCCAGAGTGCGAGCCGATGTCACCATCAACCTGAATGTCAGAGACCAAATAAAGAGCGAATGGGAAGGTAATTGTTTAGAATGGTTATAAAAGAGCCACCAAATATCTGCTATTTATTACAGTACATGTTTTAATTAATGGCATGCAATCTTACTAATTCTAGCATTCAGTTCTTTCATTCCTTATCCTTTCTAAAACGCATCTGATTTGTAGCATATTCATTCCTGCTGGCAAACAGCGGGATTGGTGTCACCACATGCTCCTTCTTGGTCATTGCTTAACATTGCCTGCTGATGTTGGGAAGTTTTTGAAGAATACAGTCAATTCAAATTAAAATGTGGTCCCTGCCAAATTCAGCAGTCCCTTATTGTAAGTTACTACTTATAATATGAATTCACTTAACATGAAACTCCTGAAACTTTGGAGGTGCACCAGGGTAGAATTAAACAAATTGCCCTACTTTGAATAGCTGAGTGTAAAATATATTGGGAATTGTATTAACTTGCATCTAGATTAGCACCTGTCTACTGTCTTTTAATGCTGTTTTGGGACTACTGATCTTATAGTGCATTTCGAGTTGCCATAATGCTCATGCATCAGTGCCAATTCCATGAAGCAGCACAAAAAATGTGCATTATCCTTGCAGCAAAAGGTGTTGAAATCAGAGTATAATGCACCACAGTTCAAGAAAAAGAAAGATGCTGCTACAGATGTCATTACGCAAACACTTTGTCAATCATTCTGATAAACCTATGAACATCAAACTGCGTTTCTTGTCAGCGTCTCAGATGTGCTCAGTACCTTGATGTTGAGTGTTATTATGTTGTTTAATAAAATGTACAGTACATTTTACATTTTTAGTACAATTGATTTTGTTACTTACAACACACTGTTTGTGGCTCACAGGTCTCCGTAAACATGATGTGTGCTTCCTGATTACGGTTCGTCCAACCAAGCCTTACGGGACCCGGTTTGACCGCAGGGAACCCTTTGTAGAACAGACTGGCCTAGTGTACGTGCGAGGGTGTGAGATTCAGGGCATGCTGGATGAGAAAGGAAGAGTCATCGAAGAAGGTAAATGGCCTGTAACAGTGTTTCTACTGTTTAAAAGCAATATTAGTTGCTGAAGGTCCTCTTAGTGGGCTCCATTTATAAAGCTTTATTTCAAGGTGTTTTTATTTTTTTAAGTCTGTTTTAATGCAACTTTTTAATGTGTTTAAAAATTAAACAATAAGTATGCTATATGTTCTTGCTTGTTTATCCGGTTTGGACATACGTAAATGCGAGGCATTCATATTTCCTGCCCTTTTTATATGTTAAACACTTACTGTGTTTGTATTAAATGTTAGTCTTGGTTATTTTTGGTCAAGTATTAACAGATAAACGCAAGTATTTCAAGTATAGACGGGTAGTGTCACTGTAATTAATTACTGTACCATTTTCCTTTAAGAAAATGGCATAGAACGTGTTGCTACACTACTGTGACATTGACATACATCCAGAGCTGTCTAGGAATCCCGAGGACTATCATGTTGCATGAACCTACCTTCTCCAATGTTTTTGCTTTAAGTACACTTACTAGCAGTAGTGCATATATACTTTCTATCGAGACATTTATTGCATGTTGCCAACATTTTGAGCTTTGCTGTACTGTCTTTGTTGCCTTTAGTAAGTGAGGGCTATGGAATGGGCCAAGACACTTGGGCTGACATTGAGTAGCTTTAACATCTAAAATTTGATTGCTCTTGAATCACAGTTCTTTGATCTAAAAGACACCTACACAGTTGCAGTAGTTGACTAAGTATATCCTCAGTACATGAATCGAAAATGAAGTGTCTCACTAGGCTTTGTTCCCTGGTTAAGCATTTAATTAAATAAATACGAATTAGAAACTCACTTTCTGACCTAGAGGCATAAAATCACATTTTGTTTGTATAATGTTGAACACTTTAAATATGTTGGAGCTTGACTGGCGTATTTAATAGTGGAAGCCAAACTTAACACTTGAGTTGTATTTTTCTAATACTCCTTTTAAATTCTTATAAGACTGCTTCCTCACCAAGTAAGATTCAGCCTGCTTCTAGATTTCAAATAAATGTATAACATGTCTTTGTGCATTTCTTGTAAGTTATTTGTATGATAAACCATTTTATATAAATCTGATCTTCATACAGGTCCTGAGCCTAAACCAAAGCTTAAAGGTGATTCAAGAACATTCAGGGTCTGGCTGGACCCAAACCAGTATCAACAGGACATGACAAACACTATCCAGAATGGGGCAGAAGATGTCTATGAGACCTTCAATATCATCATGAGGAGAAAACCTAAAGAGAACAACTTCAAGGTTAGTTCTGTTGAACCTGTAACCCTAGACGTGGAGCTTTCCAAGAGCGTTGGATGATCAGTCGTTCTGGTTTTCAAGCAACGTGATCTTCTAGGATTGCTGAATGTGTTATATGCCAAGAAGCTTTGGTATGGGTATTAATCATTCTCTTAAAGATCTCAGCCAAAGTATAGGGTAGAACCTTGACCTCAAAGTGGCTGTGTACCTTTCTGTGGTCTACTTATATGACAGGGAAGCATGTTACATGTTTAACTCTTAACTTGCTGGACAATGCCCTTAAACCATTTTCCTGAGCAGTGTCATTGAATGTTATGTAGTCTATTCTCTGTATATTTAGGAAATGATAAACAGGATTGTTTGGAAGGCATCAAATATGTTGATTCACTACTGGCCATTCCAGTGAGTTTATGTTATGTAATGTGGTCTCTGTTTATAAATGGATTCTAAACATGTTTATATTATTAATATTTATTAATTACGTAACTTTGTTACCTTCTGGTTTAGGAAGTAGTTTCATAAAGATATCATACAATAGAAAATATATGAAGATATATGATCCAAAAATGTTATGGTTGTTTGTTCCACCACCCCCCAAAATAAATAAATAGTTAGAAACATATTTGGGATGTTTTTGGTCAGATGTTTATAGTTGTTGCTTAATTCCTTTCTGATGTTGAACTACAGGCCGTTCTGGAGACCATCCGAAATCTGATGAACACTGACTGTGTGGTTCCTGACTGGCTGCATGACATCATCCTGGGCTATGGGGATCAGGGCAGTGCACATTACTCCAAAATGCCTAATCAGATATCTCTGTTGGATTTCAATGACACCTTCCTCTCCATCAATCACCTGAAGGCCTGCTTTCCTGGTTATAAGGTTAAAGTCGCTGAAGAAAATCCGTCTCTACAGAAACCTCCATTCAGGTATTAATAACTGTGTTTTATAATTTTCAGTTTTAGCCTCATCCCTTTACACCCAGTTTGGAGGGAGGGGGGTACAGTAAATTATTTTGTTTTTATTAAGGCGTAATTGAAGCAAGCATTTAAAATCCATAGAGAAGCACTTTACTTGTTTTCTTCTTTGTCGCTGAGCTGTAAAAAGTGTCTAAAATAAATGTTTGTCTTGTTCGTTTTGTTTAGGATCAAGTTCCCTGTGACAAGCAACAAGGGAAAGAAAAGGAAAGCAGAAGAGGAGGGGGATGAGGAGAAAGAGGATGATTGTACTTTAATAGTTGAACCTCATGTCATTCCAAACAGAGGACCTTACCCATACAACCAGCCAAAACGGTAAGGAACATGCATATACAGGGTTTTCAAAATAAGCCGGCTACCGGTGTGACCCTAAAACGATATTTGTGCTAGCTACTTTTATTGATTTTTTTATAGTCAGTTTTTCTTCTCATTGATCTTGCCTTGCAGTGAGCAGTGCTGAAATAAAGCTTTTTCATTACGTTAGTGGAGTACTTTGTCAATTACTACAAACAAACTACTGCTAGTCTAGCACATGCTGAAACCGTGCAAAAATGTACCAGAATGCACTGTTGCTACCCCTTTTTTCAAAATCCCCCCCAGTGGGAGGATGGAAACCCACCCCAACACTCTTCCACCTCATCACAATGCACCTTGATGATATTGGTACCCCCTACTACCTTGTAAGTGTCACTTACTTCAAAATTAATGGAAAACCCTGCATATTTAATTAATAAAAATACATATTACCTTAAATGTTTTTTGTTTTTTTTAAATGATTAAGCATATTTTGAATCTCTACTAGCCAATAATGCAAATATATTTAAATATCACCTTGTTTCTCATTAGAAAACTTTGTTTTTTATATATAAACATCGCTAGTTAAGTGTAAGGTGAGTGTGTTGTAAAACCTGCACACTGTATAATGTATACAACTATTAAAGCAATGTATTTAAAAATAGTTCACTAGCTGTTAAGAACCTTTAAAAAGTAGTTATTCTTTTAGATGTCGACATATACCCATTTTACATGCATAATCTTAAATTTTGTTTATCACTGTGCAAACTTTTGCAGAGTTGTGACCTCTATTATGGCATGGCATGGTTTAGTTTTAGAATAGAAAGAAAAAAAAAAACTCAAAGGATTAAGAGGTGGTAGTAATAAAATGATTTTGATAGGATAGTGTTTCCATAATAGCAACATAAAAGCTATTTCCCTGGAATTTATAAAGCTAATCCAATCTACAAAGGGTTAACAGGCTGCTGTGTAAACTCAGAGTGCTACTATTTATAACAGTTGCTTGTCACTTGTATGTTTGTATGAATATTGGTTTATTTATTGTTACAGCAATACAATTCAGTTCACACCTACACAAATAGAGGCTATACGTGCAGGCATGCAACCAGGACTGACCATGGTAAGAGTACATTTTGAGATTACCTTTGTGTAGTTTTCAACTGGATTTAAATTGCATCTCTGAAAATGATTTTTTTATTTTATTTTTTCTAATATATAAATCGGTTGCTATTAAAAATGATGCATGTATTAGATTACCAGCTTTAAACTGTACTGGCATTCACAATAGATACCATACCTTAACAGGTAAAGTCCCCAATGGCTGGTATTGCTCTGTGTACTATTATGGTAACTAACTCAGATTGTTGCTGACATGGGCGAAATCGCTTTGATATTGGAGAAGTTGGTTGACTTTTGAGGAAAGCTTGTCTGATCTAACCTGTCCCCACAGTAAAGACAGTGAACACAGTTTAACCAGGACAAGTAGAAGTGCACTGACAGCTGTTACATTCCACGAGCATCTATAGCTAGAACATGACAAAAGAAACTTGCATTTCATACAAATCTCAGAAACACTGTTGCTCCTAATTGTCAGGGCAGAGGAACTACTGCCGGAGCCTCTACTGTACATACAAAAGCCCGATTTACTACAAAAAAAGGATGTGTCATCCAAATATAACTTGGACAGGATTGTTGATCTTTATCAGATCAGACACCAGTACCTACCTACTACTTACCTAATAACCTGAATATTTTGTTTTCTTTAAACGATAGTTAAGTATGTTAAACTGTTCTAAACTTATGTTTTTTAAGTTTATCTGTGAGCTGCAAAGCCACATGACATTGACTCCAAGACTTGTTTCTTTTTATTACAAGATCAAGGTCAAGCTCATGGTAATGACCCACAGTTAGTTTACTCATTCACAAACTGCCGGAGATGTCTGGAGGATGTGTTCGGGTGACAGCTTGTGATTTGTAAACTCAGATTGTGTTACACCTCAAAGTCAGTGATGATGTAATGGTAGTTGTAGTAGCAGCAGTGCTTATTTAAAAACGAGTTCACCAGCTGTTAAAAATCTTTTAAAAAGCAGTTGTTCTTTTAGATGTTACATGCATAATCTTAAGTATATTTGGCTGTTTTGTTTGTCATATAGAGTGCATTGGAATTGCCTAACATGCTTTTTGATTTGATTTGTGTAGGTTGTAGGACCTCCAGGTACAGGAAAAACTGATGTGGCTGTGCAGATAATTTCTAATCTCTATCACAATTTCCCAGAACAAAGAACTCTAATAGTAACACATTCTAACCAAGTAAGTACAAAGAAAATAACTCAAATGTATGATCCATAAGCAACAACCGTTTGTGTTGTTTGTTGTTGTTGTTGTTTTTTCCCTTAACTGAAACATTCAAAGGTTTACAAAAGCTTATTAAACGAAGAATGTCCAATAGTTTACAGTTATGCAGAGGTGTTTATGATAATTAAGTTTTGTTTTGTTTTAATTTGACACAACTGTTTAATGTAGAAATACAAATGGTTTCAAATAAACACCAACAGCAAACTGTTTATTAAAAAAAAAAAAAAAAAAGTTTAAAAATAAGTGTCTTTAATGTGGGTCAGATGAGAGGTAAGGGTTTCATAAGCTTGTACAGTAGCTTTTGTTTTTTGGTTCCGTTTAAGTGCTACAGAGAACCAAGTTACATTGTGTTTGTTTTCTGGCTTATTCTATCTTGATATTTACCCAGAAAACTGGAGTTCATTATGATTTTATACACTAATACATTCCCATGATACTTTAAACAAAAATACAAGGGCCTTGCCTATAATTCATAATTCAGGGTATATTTCTGAAGTTGTTTAATTCACCATTACATGTGTAGCAAAATGCAAACCTCTGTTCGATTGTTGGTCAGATGGCACACCTTGTATTTACATTTTGTTGCGTGTTTCCCATTTGGAAAGCCTCTAGTCTAATTTTTGAATGCCCTGTCCTCTTTGCTTTCTTTTCAAATGACTTGTCAAACTAGGCTCCTGTCCCAGAAGCTGTAAAGCTTTCTTTTTTTTTTTTTAATTTCCTCTCATCACTTCTAAAAAGTGTCTTTCCCCCCTGTCCCTATCAATCTCTGCAGGCTCTGAACCAGCTGTTTGAGAAGATCATGGCTCTGGACATAGACGAGCGTCACCTCCTGCGTATGGGTCACGGGGAGGAGGAGCTGGAAACCGAGAAGGATTTCAGCAGGTGAGCTGGGCAGGTGGCAGGGCAGATGGCAGGGCTTCACACTAAACTACCACTCTGGAATAACAGCTTTATGGGTAACTTCTGTAGTCTGGAATGCATCATGAAGATGACAGAACCACTTGGGTTCTGGCTAAATTGCTTTACTGTTTAACCTGTCAAACTGGGCGGTGGACTATTCACAGCAAGATCACAGATTTGCAACTTGTTCTTAATTTGTTGATAAACAGAGGCTTCACGTGAATATTTACAGGTGTGGAAGTTTAACAAAACAGCGGTTACTTTTTGTTTTTTTTGTTTAACATTTCCATTACTTTGATTAATTTATTTGGGCCTGTATGCAATTTTAGCATGAAAGTAATTATTTCAAATGCAATATCCCAATCAAACATGTCTGTGCAATGTTTCTTACTGTGACTTAGTTTTCCTGAACCAAGCAAAGCCACAGTGGCAAATTGACCCCTTAATGATCAGGTGGGTGTGTATAAAACTCAGGCATCATAGAGATTATTGACACACAGATAAGCTAACTATCCCTTCAGTCACGTAAAGGCCTCCTGCAGTACATGTGTCTAAAGTAGGGATGTTTTATTAGGTGTTCGATTATACTCTTGTTACTTTGGTAGTTTAAATAACAAAAAATGACACTGACATCTATTCTGTACACAATTGGTACGTTTCTTGTGTTATTATAATTACCAAGAATCATGTATCCAGTGCTGAAGTTACTAAGAACAGTAAACTCAGTTGAACAAAAGCTCCACAACACAAATCCAGGAATATTCAAAATGTTTCAGTAGTTGTCAAATTCCTGCTTCATTCAGAAATCCTTAAAGAAAAAATTAATAATAAAAAAATTCTGTTTTAATATTAGTTTAACTGCATCACTCAACTTTTTAGTTACATGTTTTCAGTTGTTTTTTGCAAAAGAAAAAAAAAAAAAAAAAAAAAACACATCTTAACATGCTCCAGGGTGAGTCTTGTGCGCAAACGATTGACTGCAAGTCCAGTAGTGGAAAAAACACGTTCTGAGGACACAGATGAAGCATATTTGCACACTCTTTATAGTGTTTCGCAATGCGTTCAGTTATAGTTTTCCTCAAAGGCACATGGTACTCCGGCTGCACAAAAGCCTTGAATTTGTGAAATCCTGAACCTTCAACAAAATTTACTGCCAGCATGCAGCGCTCCAGATAAGGGTTTGGCTCTGGGAGTAACTTAGCCTCTAGTTTTAACACAGAGAGTAAAATGTATTTTCAGTGGATAAAATGCAACGTTACCTTGAAGTCATGAGTAATCTCGCTAAATACAGTGCTGTACAATTTTTAATGGTAATGGGGTTGGCATTAAAAAAAAAAGAGCATTCCATTTTAACTGCAGTGTTACTTTGAACTACTGTACAACCGTGTGTGTGTGTTCTACAAGGTTCATAATCGGCTCAGTGCTTTTTTTTTTGGAGGTATCACACTGACTGCAAATTAAGTACATTACTTACATTTTAACATTTAAGTTCTTACTCAGTGAACATGTTAAAACTTAAATATTAAGCCGTACAGATACATAAAATATGGAAATATATTAATAAGTTATAAAACAATTTGTTTAATAACACTATACTGCAGGCTAAAAGATTTTCCTTTTCTGTCTGTGCTACACTCTTGTAAAGTTAAGCCACCAATAGTTAAACATCCAAAGAGTTTAATTATCTTAGCCTGATTTGTATTTCTGTAGTCACAGCTCAAAACAGATCTCCAGCTTTGCATGGCAGGAGTAAATAGACTGCTGTGGTCAACACTAGCTGCAGTTTTGCCGCTGTAATAATGATAATCCATTGCACAGCTTTATGATCCTGTTGCCAAAATAAGAAGAATGTCAAATCCTCTGCCCACCTAGAAAGCAGCATTACATTTCAAAAAGTGTAGAGGCATGAAATCCCAACAGGATGCAATTCAGAAGTGTAAATACGATTGAAATAACTGTCATTTGATCCCTTCAGGTGGATTTATTGGGGACCATTGTCAGTGTTTAATTTTGTTTTTGCTTTTTTTCTGTGGTAATTAATATTACATGTAACCTGTTCCATTTGAGAGCAAAATGAAGTACTTTTGAATATCTGTAATGCACAGAGATCAAAAACTAAACGTAGTCCACAGCACAGGGATTGGTTTCAGGGTATACCCCATCCTGTGATCTTTTTTATTAACTATGCCCCAAGCAGGGCTGCCAAGTGGCAAATCCAGAAAAGGCGCTCCATGTGGATGTGCCTTATAGCCTGGGGATTGCAGGCTCCTAGGGGGTGGAGCACAATTGGCCGAGCGCTGCCTGGGTAGGGAGGGCCTGGGTCGGCAGGGGAATCCACGTGCAAAAAATGACAGATTGACAGGAGCACGTTTCGGAGGACGCGTGCTCCAACCTCCGTTCCCCGAGTCGGCGGGGGGGTTGCGAGCAGTAAGCCAACTACATTTAAAAAAAAAAAAAAACTATGCCCCAAGCACCCTGGTTACAGTGTTTTACTTGCCAGCCAATTTATTCATGTTTATTATGTCTCAAATGTTTAAAACCAAAAATGTATTTCAGTGTTCCATGTTTTAACTGTATTGTAATAAAAGGATGTCATTAGCTAAGACTGAATGTTGTGTCCTGGGAATTGCCTTTAGGTATGGGCGAGTTAACTATGTCCTGGCTCGGAGGTTGGAGCTTCTGAGGGAGGTGGGACGGCTTCAGGAGAGCCTTAATGTGCCAGGAGATGTTTCCTACACTTGTGAGACAGCTGGCCATTTCTACTTGTATCAAGTAAGAGGTTGACACACAGAGATGTTTGTTTTGCAACACTAGGTGGTGCAATCACACATAAAAATTGTCTAGCAGCTGTTTTTCGTGTTTTTGTTCATTTTCCTGTGTCAGAAACAATTATGCTGCTTAGTATAAAATTCCCTTGTATAGAGGATACTGCATGATCGTTCGTGGTGTACGGGTTTATTTGCCGCATAAGTAAAAAAACGAATACCACGAACAATTATTCAGTATTTATTTTATACCACAAGTGTATTTTTGTTTTTAAATTAAATATATTTAGGGATTAGTTTACCTGACAGATCTTTACTTTTATTGTCAACAGACTATGCTTAGACGTGCATTCATTTCAAACCCTTTTTATGGCCTCTTCGCATACTGTCTTTTTAAAGAGTCAGATGTCAGGAGATGGGTAACTGGCATTTCTGTCCTGAACTCTTTCTCCAGGAAATCAGGGTCCATTTAAAAAACAATAGAAATCTGAAATTATTTCAGACATTTTAAAGTTGTTGTAAAATATCCATTGATGGAGATATTGTTTGAACCACTGAAGCGAAGCTCCGTTCTGAATTTCAGCAGCACACCAGTGGATTGGAATGTTTGCAAAGGCATTCAAAAACGAGTCCCATACTGTGTATAACCCACCCTTCTGGTGTAAACAATCTTACCATAGTAAGAGCATAGAAAAGTGTAATGTAAGCATAGGTAATAGCAAGGCATGGTAAAAGCATATTATTTACTTGGCAAACCAGGGTAAACAATGGTAAATGCAGAGTGTAACAATGTCAAAAGCCTGGTAGAACTTCAAAAATACCATGGAAAATTTGTATAATGGTGTAAATAGTAAAACATTATAAACAGTTTAAACAGAATATAAAATGGTATACTATTTATTCGCATGTGTTCTGCCTTAAAGAAAACCGATTACAACTGCTTTCTTGCTAAACAGATTTTAATCTTTAAATGTAAGTAAAACTAAAGAAACATAAGCCTGGTCAACAGATGTATCAGCAATCTGTCTATCTCTGTCACGGGTGTATGATTTTGGAAATATAGCACACGGCAAAAACTCAATGTGTACTAGTATGCTGAAAATGCATATATATATATATATATATATATATATATATATATATATTTATTTATTTAAAAACTGTTCTCAAGGGAGCATGTGTTTTAAAACCAACAATGGAGGAATTTGTAAAATGTCCTCTGTATTAATTTACGTTTATGTTGTTGGTACTTCTGCTGCTGAAATGCATTCCAGGTCCCAGCACCAATTAACTTTGTTATTTGTAATACAAATTCCAACCTCCATGTATTTGGTATCCAGATATAGCATCCACATATACTGTAATATAAGTCTCATCATCTTGTGACTTGTATTAGAATATATGTAGTTAACGCTTCACTTCTTACTGGTCTGCTGTTTTTGAGTGGAGTGATCTTTTCTAGACACCGTATACAAGTCTCCAGTGATTAAACAGTTAAAATTATACTAGCTTATTACCAGAGAACGTGAAAAAGTCTTTACATTGGCAGAATGTTGGCTCTAGTTTCTGCATTTCCTCTAATTAGAAAGGCATTGGAATTGAGCAGCAATAAAACATACTGCAGAGATTATGTGCAGAATTTATGATCAAAGAAAGGTATTTTGGCAAAGAACATCCAAAATGAAAGGTAGGATTTTGGATCACTTATCCAGTCCAGTTTAATGTTTGTTTTGTATTCGGTTTGGTGCAAAGCAGCCTTGAACTTGGAGTGTGATTAATGGCATAGCTGCCATTCATACGTGACAGGGTTTCTGCAACTGTAGCACAGCACTATAAATTATAAGCCCTCTCCATGCACAGAGTGGCATATTTTGAGCCATTTATTATACCAGCTATTTTTATGCTCCTTAAAATATGCAATAAGTTATTGGTTCTTTACTGGTGCCAAAATAGTGTTTTATTTTTTATATGATTTAATCTGATTGCTGTTACAGGTGGAATCCAGTAAAACTGTACTATAAGGGATTGACGTTTTTGGCTTTTATTTTTGATCATGTGATGTTCCTTTGAAACTTATTTTCAGCCATTTCTGTTTCCTAATTAAACTTAGAAAAAGCTGTTAATTACAAAACAATGTCACTTGTTTTACCTTATATCTTTACTGAGCCAGATTCTGATTAGCTTACTGTTTATTTCAAACAGACGTGACAAATTACATTAATTATGATTGCATTTCATTCTTCTTCATTCACTGTGCTTTTGTTATTTTCACTCGTTCAGAATTGTCTTTACAGACCTTTTTTTCTTCAGTGTAAGATACCCAGAACGGAGTGTACACTGTTAGCAAGTTTAATCATTTAAAATTTCCTTTATTTGTATCAAAGACAAAAATAATCTTAAACCCAGTCTATAATTGGTAGTTTTTCCCTTTTTGTTAGGATTCAGAGATAGCTTAACAACTACTAATTAACATTTAAAGGGAGATAGAGATTTGGAAAATAAAAAAAACGAAAAGTTCAAGCCCTGTACTTCCGGGGTGATGCTATTTACTAGTATAACTTACCCTTTGATGTCCTATTTACTAGTATAACTTGCCATTTGATGCCCTAAATGATCTGGTGAAAGCTTCTCCATTCTAGTGACATGCCCTTCTCTCTTTCCCATCTCTTTTCTCCAGGTGATGTCTCGCTGGGAGGAGTACCTCAGCAAAGTAAAAGCCAAACCTGGAAAGCAGGTTGATGTTCAGGACGTTAACAGGCATTTTCCTTTCCACAAGTACTTCTCGAATGCACCACAGCCTATCTTTAAAGGACAGTCCTATGAAGAAGATATGGACGTTGCTGAAGGTTGCTTCAGGCACATAAAGAAAATATTCACTCAGCTGGAGGTACGTCAGTCCTGCTTAAATTGTGTCTCATTCCAACTTAAGTGGACCAACAGGGGCAATTCCACTTCTGCCAATTTAATTACTTATTGTTGGAAAGCCCTTAAAACTTGCTTGAAAAAGATTTTTGTCTAGATCATCCTCCAAAAAGAGAGAGTTTAGGTGTCATTAAAATTGGCATTTCTTTGACAGAACACCCCCCACCAGCTGGAGTGTTGGTATTTGGAATTGGTCCAGTCCTTTTTTCCTGAGCTAGAATCGCCCTTTGGCTTTTTCACATGTCTTTAAATAGGTGCATACTGTAGTTGAGTGGTTTGAGTGTTCGCATTGATGTCGTCTTGCATGTATGGCAAGAACTGTGGATGTTCAGAGTGCAGTTTTTCTACATTATACTTGGAGCTTTTTACAGAGTATACTGTAAATTTGCTTAAAGTGTAAAAAAAAAAAGGGTTACATTTGATATAAACCACTTTGTTAGAAATTAGGGTTAAAAGGAATGACACATATGGAAGAAGCATTTATTAATAAGTGTGTAAAAAAAATTAAATAATTAAAAGCATGGAGGGGGACCATCTGTCAAATTATCAATTTGTAGACATGGCTGTACTGCTTTCAGTGCATGGCTTTTCTATTTATAACAACGATTTATTGAGGTTTTTTTGAGTCCCTTTCAAGGAGTTGACCTTATTTCACACTTATTATTATGAAACAGGAGGACAATTCCAATGGGCTGAACTCTTTCTTGGTATGGCAGCAAAAGGCTTAGTCAGGATAACATACAGTTGATTGCATTTGGTTGTGTTAACCCTTAGCGGTCCATTTATTCAGCACTTATCAGGCGCGTCAAGTCCAATTTATTTTCACATGCACTGTTTATTTCACACGGGCTGTTTAAAATTTCAGCGTAGGGGGCTCCGTAGTGGCACATCCAGTAAAAGTGCTCCACGTGGAGTGCAGGATGTGCCCTATAGTCTGAGGATCGCAGGTTCGAGTCCAGGCGGGAGTTCCTAGGGGGTATTGCACAGTTGGCCGAGCGCTGCCCAGGCAGGGAGGGCTTAGGTCAGCAGGTGAATCTATGGCTCGCCACGCGTCAGCGACCCCTGTGGCCGACAGGGCGCCTGTGGTTCTTCAGAGGAGCCGCCAGATCTGTGTTGTCCTCCAGCACTATAGGTCTGGTGACCTCGCTGTGGATTCGCAGTGCGAAATCTGATGGATTGGCAGGAGCACGTTTCCAAGGATGCGTGCTCCAGCCTCCGTTCAGGGTAAAAAAAAAAGATTGGAGACGACTAAATTAAAAAAATAATATAATAATAATAATAAAATTCAGCATAAAACAGGTTTAAAAGGCATTGAATTACAAAAGGACACTCAGTACAGTATCTCCAGCCAAGCCCCACCCCTTGTTAACTGTATTTTTCACATACCTCTTTAAAGACATGCATACTGATAAATCCTCTCCTGATCACTCGTTTTATCACCAAACTCCTCAATAATGCAACCCAAGTCATTATTTTATTACTATAAGCTCTGCAAATGTCCGTGATATTCTTTGAGCGCTGGATGCAGAAGCAGCTATCTCCTTTGTATATGTCCATGTTATCTCTGTGGTGCATGGGGCTATGTGATACTCCCTTCATTCGGCTCCTATCGGTCTCACTCGGGCCATTCAATGGTACTATGGAGTGCAGGAACATAATGTGGCATACCATTTACAAGTAGTGAATCACAAGAATGTATTAATCTTAAGTGTTTTCCAACTGAATTTGCAAAAGGGGACAAGTTGCAGAAGGTTAGTCCATTCCTGCCAAGAAAAAAAAGGCAAACAGACAGCAGAAACGGTTTATGTAGAATAGCGTAAAGGTCCCCAATGGAAGAATTACATGATTCCCATAGGTGATAAAAAAGGATAAAATTAGGGGTGCACCGATAAAGATTTTCTTGCCCGATACTGGCCGATAATAGATATTGCAGGTAAGCTACTAGAACCCCCTAGATGAGATATTACCTTGTGATTTCAGGGTATTAGTAGCTGTATTCAGTTTTAAGATGTATTTATAGATATTGTCAATGACTAACATACATATTCTTGCCAGAATAATTTGAATACCCCATTGAACATTTTACATAATACTGACTAAGGTTGCAGCAATGCAGTATTGCACAATTTTATCACAGTACAGCTTTTGTATTATTGTCTCATGTATGTCAATGCCAAGTCGTAGTAGTGTTATGGAAAACCAGTTTGGCACAGTTGGAAACTTGTTTTCTGTAACAAAACGATTTCAATGTAGTCGTATGACGTGTTTTTTCAGCTACAAGATTTTTATTTGTGTACAATCCACAAAATACTTTCAGAGTCAGAGAAAGTCTTTTATATACAATTTGAACACTCATGCATTGCTTTTTAATGCTACCTTCATTTATTTTAATATAATGTGATTATGTTACATAATAAAATACATGTATTATGTTTTACCAGAAATTTTATTTATTTATTTATTTATTTATTTATTTATTTATTTTATATGTCACCTTCACATCAACTCTAAAATCATGCTATCCAGGTAAAATGTTTAAGTGTATTGTAAGTGAAGAGTTTGCTTTCCCCTAGGAATTCAGAGCCTTTGAACTTCTGCGCAGCGGACTGGATAGGTCCAAGTATCTCCTGGTAAAAGAAGCAAAGATTATAGCTATGACCTGTACGCACGCTGCCTTGAAACGTCATGACCTAGTTGAGCTGGGATTTAAGGTAACAGAAGCACAGCCATGTACATTTTGTGATATTATTTAAATGTACTTTTCATCAACAGAAAAGCTTCATTTTTTTTAAGTGGAGCAACAAAATAATCTAACCACCTGATGGTAGTGGAAAAAGCTTTTATTCACTGCTAATGTTTTTTTTTGTTTGTTTGTTTTTTTAAAAAACAGTATGACAACATCCTAATGGAAGAAGCAGCTCAAATTCTTGAGATTGAAACATTCATTCCACTGCTCCTGCAGGTAAAACATCACTAATAAAACCCTAAATGGAAACAGAATATTATGGAAGTTTGATTGTGCTTAACTGTTTGTAAATAACATTTAATGAGAGTCAGCGATATTTACCAGGCCATCATAGAATACATATACATGTTTTCCCCATGTATCTATTGATATCTATATATTATCCCATTTATTATGATGGCATTTAAAAGAGAAACAGATATTTTGAACCATTTGCACCTTTCAGTGAATGTTTTTGATGGATGTCTATAATGTATAGCGTAGCAATCGGTTTAAGAAGAATGCAATTGTAGTGTGAACCATTGTGGATAAAGTGCATTTCCAGCCAATGCAAGTTTTATGTAGAAACCACTGTTAAAGGTCTTCCTGCGGATAATGTTTTAATCTCACAGATGTTACAGGGTATGAGTCAACTGTGCTTCAAGCTTTTGGGGTATGAACAAATCTGACATGCAAAATTCAAAAGCTGCAGCACAGCATAGTGACCTGTGAATGTAATGGTCGGTGAAAATATGCATGTTTGCACTGTACTGTATTCTGTTCAAGGTGTATGATTCATTTTAAACTTATTTCAAGTCAAAGAAACCAGTATGTCATGTGGAAGCCATTTCGGTAATCTGGAAAGTAAAAAAGCACCGGTGGAAAGGAAAGGAATCTTGTTGCTTTTGTATTTGTTATTTAGTTTTATGTATATTTATTGATTTATTTTCATAATACCTTTTCTCTTTAGAACCCGGAGGATGGCTTCAGTAGGCTGAAGAGGTGGATTATGATCGGTGACCACCACCAGCTGCCGCCAGTTATTAAAAACATGGCTTTCCAGAAATACTCCAATATGGAGCAGTCCCTGTTCACGAGGTTTGTTCGTTTGGGAGTACCAACCGTTGATTTGGATGCTCAGGGCAGAGCGAGAGCAAGGTGAGAAATTCCAAAACCGCTGGCAGGGGTGCAGGAGGGATTTACTGAGATATGGACATGTGTAACAGGAATCTGTATTTTTTCTGCAGCTTGTGCAACCTTTACAACTGGCGTTACAAACAACTGGGGAACCTACCCCACGTTCAGCTGCTGCCAGAGTTCAGATCAGCCAACGCTGGGCTTGCCTATGACTTCCAGCTTATCAATGTGGAAGATTTTAATGGTGTTGGAGAGTCTGAGCCAAACCCCTACTTTTATCAGGTATGTGTAAGATACACAAAGGCTCTTAGGTATAATGTAAGGACAGTATCCCCTGGTTTGGTAATGGGGTGGGCAAAGTGGTCCATTTATTCCAGGTCTTTGTCCTGTTACACATTTTATTAACTAAACAAATGAATCCAGTCCAAAAGCAGTTGATAGTTTAATTAAACCTAGATGAGGGACATGTTATGCACTTCTGTAAAACATGATGCCTTTCTAACACCTGGACATGCTGTGAATTACCTGCTTTTCCATGATACTACTGTAACTTTGACTAAATCAGTCAGTTATACAGGACTGGGGTTACTAAGATCTGTGTTTTTTCACATTGTACAACAGAGTGCTCTTAGAATATGTACAATTCAGAGATGATTCATATAACAATGTAGAGAAATAATTAGTTTCATGTTTGAAAACAGATGCTAAGACAAGATCATGGGACAAAAGTGCCTTAAACCAGAGACCTAATTAGTACTGTATTTTCCTTCCAGCCAAACCAAACATTTTTTGTGTCTAATTAGTAGAGCACACATGTATTTGTCTCTAACAGTTGTTCTGCTGTTTCGTTATTATAATCAATCAATCAGTTGTTTAAAACGATACAGTACACACCATAAGAAATCTGCCCCTTTGTTATCAAATTAAATTGGGCAAAAAAAAACAAAAACATATGCAATACTACCAAGTCACTGCTTGCTTATGTTTAATTCAAATGCTATGAATAAAACATTGTCTGTCTCTTGTGTGCTGCTACGGACGCAATAACTTGACTGCTATCCCATATTTTACAATTTGACAAAAAAAAAGTGACAAGCCTTTCTGGCACTCCAGCATGGGAGAAGACTGGGATTATGGATGTTTAAATTATTTAGATATCCTTCTAACTAGCAAACAATTCATTATTAGAGCTATATTTAGAAATATGTATATTATCAAACAGCTAATACCAAGTAAAGAAAAAACAGACCCTAAATGCCACTGGGTAGTGGAGTATGCTAATTTGTATTGGGGCAACTAACATCTCAAGAACTTTACCTTGAAAATGATCTTGCTTAACACAAAATATTACAACAAATTCAGGTACAAACCACCACAACAAAGATAAGATAATGTCATGCACCTGTTATGTTTTTGTGTCTGGATCCTTCCTCATGTTTTTACCATTAATGTCTTGGGTGACTATGGGTTAAGCCCATATAGGAAAAATAATAATAACCCACTTTGATTCTAGCCTCAAAACCTGGAGGAAATGTACTGAATAAACATGTATTTTTATTTGGAATGTATTACGTTCTGTATGTGACAGCTTGAATGTATGCCTTAAGCTCTGCTCCTGTATTTTTAAACCTTGCAGAATCACTAAGAACTGCCTTCAGCAACATGTTACCAGACATAGATAGAATCACACTGATTGAATCATCTGAGACAGAAAGGGCCATGTATCACACTAGCAACAGAAGGAAAGGGCCATGTATCACACTGGCAACAAAAAGTATAAAAGTGTGATCTGCTTGATTTGTTTTTTTTGTCATGTCAGTTAAATGCCTTTACCTACTTGATTTACAGTCGATGCACCTGCTAATTATCAGCCCATGGCTTTTTAAACAAAAGTTGCCGTTGGTGACTTTGGGGTTTTGAAAGTATAAGCCCATGTTTTTATCCTCTACATTAGCACACCTTAAGTTTTTAAGATTTCCAAGATGATGGTTTGGAGGTGCTGTATCTAAATTGCAATATATAGTCCTAAAACTCAAGATTTAGTTTTAAAAAGTTGGACATGTCTTGCTAATTTTAAATTAATTTGTTTTTATTCAGGATGCATTATTAAGACAGCCATACTTTTGATCACGCTGCACAGAAGTGCAGTGCTTTTGCTTAAAGCTGTTCAGTTTTCCTCAAATCAAAAATATAGATACACAGTAAATTATCTATTGCTGTGGAAGTTCAGATTATTGATCTTAGCTTCACATCAGTATCGGTTAACCCCTTAGGGGAAGAAAACTATGTACAGAACAGTTTAATTGCTCAAACAGTACCCTCTATATAGTTGACCTATTTAGGTAAGAGAATTAAATACTACATTAAAAAAATATTCAGTATTTTTAAGTTGAGCTTTCTGGCTGAATAAACAGTGGCATTTTGTTTCAGGATGTAAAGAAATATGACAAATGCCATCTGCTGAGGGCATTTTAGTGAGCTAATTATAGAGCTGCTGACCTAGAGGGGACGTATAATGTGTGGTTTGAAAATAG